>NC_090744.1:121517443-121529943 GCF_036898095.1 Palaemon carinicauda | reverse complement strand
GGTTGTAAAATCTAGTGCGAGTCGCCTGTCCTGGGCAGAGATTAATTCGATCACTCTGTCACGACTGCAGTTCGGGGCGCAAAATCTTTCTTGCGGTTCCATTCTCATTTCTAGGAAGGGAGGCTAGATTTCCAGTAGATTCTTAGCCATTCTGATGCATGATAATATTTTAGGTTCGTAGCCATTCTGATGTATGATAATATTTTAGGTTCGTAGCCATTCTGATGTATGATAATATTTTAGGGTCGTAGCCATTCTGATGTATGATAATATTTTAGGTTCGTAGCCATTCTGATGTATGATAATATTTTAGGTTCGTAGCCATTCTGATTTATGATATTTTAGGTTCGTAGCCATTCTGATGTATGATAATATTTTAGGTTCGTAGCCATTCTGATGTATGATAATATTTTAGGGTCGTAGCCATTCTGATGTATGATAATATTTTAGGTTCGTAGCCATTCTGATGTATGATAATATTTTAGGGTTCGTAGCCATTCTGATGTATGATAATATTTTAGGGTCGTAGCCATTCTGATGCATGATAATATTTTAGTTCGTAGCCATTCTGATGTATGATAATATTTTAGGGTTCGTAGCCATTCTGATGTATGATAATATTTTAGGTTCGTAGCCATTCTGATGTATGATAATATTTTAGGTTCGTAGCCATTCTGATGTATGATAATATTTTAGGTTCGTAGCCATTCTGATGTATGATAATATTTTAGGTTCGTAGCCATTCTGATGTATGATAATATTTTAGGGTCGTAGCCATTCTGATGCATGATAATATTTTAGGTTCGTAGCCATTCTGATGTATGATAATATTTTAGGTTCGTAGCCATTCTGATGTATGATAATATTTTAGGTTCGTAGCCATTCTGATGTATGATAATATTTTAGGGTCGTAGCCATTCTGATGCATGATAATATTTTAGTTCGTAGCCATTCTGATGTATGATAATATTTTAGGGTTCGTAGCCATTCTGATGCATGATAATATTTTAGGTTCGTAGCCATTCTGATGTATGATAATATTTTAGGTTCGTAGCCATTCTGATGCATGATAATATTTTAGGTTCGTAGCCATTCTGATGTATGATAATATTTTAGGTTCGTAGCCATTCTGATGTATGATAATATTTTAGGTTCGTAGCCATTCTGATGCATGATAATATTTTAGGTTCGTAGCCATTCTGATGTATGATAATATTTTAGGTTCGTAGCCATTCTGATGTATGATAATATTTTAGGTTCGTAGCCATTCTGATGTATGATAATATTTTAGGTTCGTAGCCATTCTGATGTATGATAATATTTTAGGGTCGTAGCCATTCTGATGCATGATAATATTTTAGGTTCGTAGCCATTCTGATGTATGATAATATTTTAGGTTCGTAGCCATTCTGATGCATGATAATATTTTAGGTTCGTAGCCATTCTGATGTATGATAATATTTTAGGGTCGTAGCCATTCTGATGCATGATAATATTTTAGGTTCGTAGCCATTCTGATGTATGATAATATTTTAGGTTCGTAGCCATTCTGATGTATGATAATATTTTAGGTTCGTAGCCATTCTGATTTATGATAATATTTTAGGGTCGTAGCCATTCTGATGTATGATAATATTTTAGGTTCGTAGCCATTCTGATGTATGATAATATTTTAGGGTCGTAGCCATTCTGATGTATGATAATATTTTAGGTTCGTAGCCATTCTGATGTATGATAATATTTTAGGGTCGTAGCCATTCTGATGTATGATAATATTTTAGGTTCGTAGCCATTCTGATGTATGATAATATTTTAGGGTCGTAGCCATTCTGATGTATGATAATATTTTAGGTTCGTAGCCATTCTGATGTATGATAATATTTTAGGGTCGTAGCCATTCTGATGTATGATAATATTTTAGGTTCGTAGCCATTCTGATGTATGATAATATTTTAGGTTCGTAGCCATTCTGATGTATGATAATATTTTAGGTTCGTAGCCATTCTGATGTATGATAATATTTTAGGTCGTAGCCATTCTGATGTATGATAATATTTTAGGTTCGTAGCCATTCTGATGTATGATAATATTTTAGGTTCGTAGCCATTCTGATGTATGATAATATTTTAGGGTCGTAGCCATTCTGATGTATGATAATATTTTAGGTTCGTAGCCATTCTGATGTATGATAATATTTTAGGTTCGTAGCCATTCTGATGTATGATAATATTTTAGGTTCGTAGCCATTCTGATGTATGATAATATTTTAGGTTCGTAGCCATTCTGATGTATGATAATATTTTAGGTTCGTAGCCATTCTGATGTATGATAATATTTTAGGTTCGTAGCCATTCTGATGTATGATAATATTTTAGGGTCGTAGCCATTCTGATGTATGATAATATTTTAGGGTCGTAGCCATTCTGATGTATGATAATATTTTAGGGTCGTAGCCATTCTGATGTATGATAATATTTTAGGGTCGTAGCCATTCTGATGTATGATAATATTTTAGGGTCGTAGCCATTCTGATGTATGATAATATTTTAGGGTCGTAGCCATTCTGATGCATGATAATATTTTAGGGTCGTAGCCATTCTGATGTATGATAATATTTTAGGTTCGTAGCCATTCTGATGCATGATAATATTTTAGGTTCGTAGCCATTCTGATGTATGATAATATTTTAGGTTCGTAGCCATTCTGATTTATGATATTTTAGGTTCGTAGCCATTCTGATGTATGATAATATTTTAGGGTCGTAGCCATTCTGATGTATGATAATATTTTAGGTTCGTAGCCATTCTGATGTATGATAATATTTTAGGTTCGTAGCCATTCTGATGTATGATAATATTTTAGGTTCGTAGCCATTCTGATGTATGATAATATTTTAGGTTCGTAGCCATTCTGATGTATGATAATATTTTAGGTTCGTAGCCATTCTGATGTATGATAATATTTTAGGTTCGTAGCCATTCTGATGTATGATAATATTTTAGGTTCGTAGCCATTCTGATGTATGATAATATTTTAGGTTCGTAGCCATTCTGATGTATGATAATATTTTAGGTTCGTAGCCATTCTGATGTATGATAATATTTTAGGGTCGTAGCCATTCTGATGTATGATAATATTTTAGGTTCGTAGCCATTCTGATGTATGATAATATTTTAGGGTCGTAGCCATTCTGATGTATGATAATATTTTAGGTTCGTAGCCATTCTGATGTATGATAATATTTTAGGGTCGTAGCCATTCTGATGTATGATAATATTTTAGGTTCGTAGCCATTCTGATGCATGATAATATTTTAGGTTCGTAGCCATTCTGATGTATGATAATATTTTAGGGTCGTAGCCATTCTGATGTATGATAATATTTTAGGGTCGTAGCCATTCTGATGTATGATAATATTTTAGGTTCGTAGCCATTCTGATGTATGATAATATTTTAGGTTCGTAGCCATTCTGATGTATGATAATATTTTAGGGTTGTAGCCATTCTGATGCATGATAATATTTTAGGTTCGTAGCCATTCTGATGTATGATAATATTTTAGGGTCGTAGCCATTCTGATGTATGATAATATTTTAGGGTCGTAGCCATTCTGATGTATGATAATATTTTAGGTTCGTAGCCATTCTGATGTATGATAATATTTTAGGTTCGTAGCCATTCTGATGTATGATAATATTTTAGGTTCGTAGCCATTCTGATGTATGATAATATTTTAGGGTCGTAGCCATTCTGATGCATGATAATATTTTAAGTTCGTAGCCATTCTGATGTATGATAATATTTTAGGGTTGTAGCCATTCTGATGCATGATAATATTTTAGGTTCGTAGCCATTCTGATGTATGATAATATTTTAGGGTCGTAGCCATTCTGATGTATGATAATATTTTAGGGTTGTAGCCATTCTGATGCATGATAATATTTTAGGTTCGTAGCCATTCTGATGTATGATAATATTTTAGGTTCGTAGCCATTCTGATGTATGATAATATTTTAGGGTCGTAGCCATTCTGATGCATGATAATATTTTAAGTTCGTAGCCATTCTGATGTATGATAATATTTTAGGGTCGTAGCCATTCTGATGCATGATAATATTTTAGGTTCGTAGCCATTCTGATGTATGATAATATTTTAGGGTCGTAGCCATTCTGATGCATGATAATATTTTAGGGTCGTAGCCATTCTGATGTATGATAATATTTTAGGGTCGTAGCCATTCTGATTTATGATAATATTTTAGGGTCGTAGCCATTCTGATGTATGATAATATTTTAGGGTCGTAGCCATTCTGATGTATGATCATATTTTAGGGTCGTAGCCATTCTGATGTATGATTATATTTTAGGTTCGAAGCCATTCTGATGTATGATGATATTTATAGTGTCGATTCTATGATTCTTTCACAATTGTAGTTTTCTATTTTTAGCTTCTTTCCCATTTCTAGGAAGGCAGGCTAGATTTCCTTCAGTTTTGTAGCCATTCTGGTGTACGATAATGATATTGAAAGGTGCCATTCCATGATTCTTTTAGTTGTAGTTCTTTGTTTCTTTCCCATTTCTAGGCAGTGAGACTAAATTTCCATTAGTTTTGTAGCCATTTTGATGTATGATAGTAATATTTACAGGCTCTATTCTATGATTCGATCACAATTGTAGTTCTCTGTTTTGTAGTTTCTTTTCTATTTCTAGGAAGGGAAGGTAGGTTTCCAGTAGGTTCGTAGCCATTCTGG
The DNA here is from genome assembly GCF_036898095.1 of Palaemon carinicauda. Taxonomy (NCBI): domain Eukaryota; kingdom Metazoa; phylum Arthropoda; class Malacostraca; order Decapoda; family Palaemonidae; genus Palaemon; species Palaemon carinicauda. The sequence goes on along the minus strand of NC_090744.1, from coordinate 121,525,192 downwards.
TGCACGATAGTAATTTTGAAAGGTGCCATTCTATGATTCTTATGTAATTGTTGTGATTTGTGCTTTAGTTTCTTTCCCATTTCTAGGAAGTCAGACTAAATATTCACCAGTTTCGTAACCATTCTTATGTTTTATAATATTTATAGTCTCGATTCTATGATTCTTTCACAACTGTAGTTCTTTGTATTTTAGGTTCTTTCCCATTTCTATTAACGGAGGCGTGATATCCATTAGTTTAGTAGCCATTCTGATGTTTGATAATGATATTTACTGTCTCGATTCTATGATTGTTTCACCATTTTAGTTCTTTGAGAAAGATAGTTTTCTCAGCTTTCATTCTTATTTCATTCCAGGGGTTAACTACAGCACTATATTTGTTCAGTGGCCACTTTCCTCTTGTTAAGGGTAGAAGAGGCTCTTTAGCTATGGTAAGCAGCTCTTCTAGGAGAAGGACACTCCAAAATCAAACCATTGTTCTCTAGTCTTGGGTAGTGCCATAGCCTCTCTACTATGGTCTTCCACTATCTTGGATGACAGTTCTCTTGCTTGAGGGTACATTCAGGCACACTATTCTATTTTATTTTTCTTCCTCTTTTTTTTATAGTTTTTATAGTTTATATAGGAAATTTTTAATTTAATGTTACTGTTCATAAGATATTTTATTTTTCCTTGTTTCCTTTCCTCACTGGGCTATTTTCCTTGTTGGAGCCCCTGGGCTTATAGCATTCTGCTTTTCCAACTAAGGTTGTAGCTTAGCAAATAATAATAATAATAATAATAATAATAATAATAGAAACCGAAAATGCAGCACTGAAATCAAAATGAAAATACAAATAAATCAATCATTTATCATTTCTTATAATGCAACAGCTGGACTAGGGATAGGACATTACACAGATTAGATTATTGATAAGCATTTTATCCTTATCATTAATGAATAATATTGTTGGTAAACTTGGGATAGTTGAGATATTTCATGTATAAAAATTCATAGTACCTAATCTTTTCCTATTAATAGTCCCCATATATGACGGATATCGACTGAAGACAAATAATTTTGGAGAGAAAAACTTCATATAATCTAAATTTTAGTTATTTGATTTTTGGAATATATTCGAAAAAATACCATTAAGTGATCTATTAAAATTATCGGTAGCTACATTCTTAAAATACTTATCTCCACACTTTCAATATAAGGAAAATAACATAAAACAACATTCAATTCATCTATAAAGTGAACATCAGCCAATCCAATTTGACCGTTTCAGTTAAAGATGAGGAGAGAGAGAGAGAGAGAGAGAGAGAGAGAGAGAGAGAGAGAGAGAGAGAGAGAGAGAGAGAGAGAGAGAGAGAGAGAGAGAGAGAGAGAGAGAATTTTTTTGACGTATCAACCTGTAAAGTGAGCAGTATCTAGAGAGAGAGAGAGAGAAATTCGTTTCGACTTATCAACCTGTAAAGTGAACAGTATCTAGAGAGAGAGAGAGAGAGAGAGAGAGAGAGAGAGAGAGAGAGAGAGAGAGAGAGAGAGAGAGAGAGAGAGAGAGAGAGAGAGCACTCGGTTCGACGTAACAACCCAACCGTTACGGCAAACCTATTACTCTTCGCCTACACGAGCAGTTTTCTAAAAGCTTACATTTACTCTAAAACCCTGGAATTCCGTCCATGTTCCATTTTTTCTCCTCTATTTTTCTTTCCTCTTCGCCCGAGGTCGACCAGACTCTTTATGCAACACTTTTGGGGAGATAACAAGGCACTTGGGTTGTTCTCTTGTTAGGGATACAGTCTACCGTAATCACTTGTATCCTATACTTAATATTTTTTAATGATGCGCAGTTGCACTGACTCGCATGGGTGCCCTTTAGCTCGGAAAAGTTTCCTACTATCTGATTGGTTAGAAATATCTTGTCCAACCAATCAGCTATCTGGAAACCTTTCCCAGCTAAAAGGGCACCCCTCCGATTGGGTGCAAATCTGCCTCACTAAAAAGAATTGACTATAGGGTAGTGTAGAAAGGTGGAAGCATAGATTGAGACATGTTTTGCCTCCTCTACGTGAATGCATGCATATTTTCATGGACATGCATAGGCCACTATACAAAGAAACGCATATTTATACGTACGTGTACATGTATGCATTTAGATTGGCATATTTATATACGCAATATAGAGATTAACAGTAATACTACACAGTATTCTAGAAGTTTTATTCCAGCTGTTAGCTAGCTATGGAATGATCTTCCTAATCGGATAGTTGAATCGGTAGAACTTCAAAAGTTCAAACTTGCTACTAATGTTTTTATGTTGAGCAGGCTGACATAAGTGTTTTTATACTTTACATATGAAATATCTGTTTTGATTTTACTGTTTTTAAAATATTTAATTTTGATTATTCATTATTTACCGAAAATCCCCATAAAAGGATCTAGGTAAAGAAATTATATATATATATATATATATATATATATATATATATATATATATCTTATTTGCCATAATAAACAGCTTCTCTGCAATTATATATAGTTACTAACAGAGTAATAATAATAATGAAAAACCTGATATATATGTATATACATACATATATATATATATATATATATATATATATATATATATATATATATATATATATATATATATATATATATATATATATATATATTTATATACACAGTATATGTATAAGCAAAGAGAATTACAATACGAAATTCCTTGCAAGTCGCCCCTTAGACCATTTAAAAACACCCCCTAAGTCTTGTCGTACAGTTCTGGAATTCGTTGTTTAAATGCAAATGCGGAAGAACGTGATACTCACTTCGGGGTCTAAGCAGCCAGCATATGTCCTCGCCATTTGTGTGCGAGGTCGAGAGCACGCTGCTCCCATCCTAATCGCAATCATTAAACTTCCGTCCCAAGGTCAATGTTTATAATTACGCGCATTGGACGACAATTACGGCCCTTTGGAGTCTTGACGCAGGCCTCGAGGGTTGCGTGGATCTGGCTGACCTTCGGCATAAACGCGCGGGTGGTGTAAATTGACGGGAAGATTTCCAGGAAATTCTGGATTAGAATTTTCCGCGAACGAATCTTCCGGGATTCTGTTCGAGAGGTGGGAATCGGTTTGAATTTAAATGTCAATGACCGCTTTTCCATTTTAGCTTCCTCGTATGTTTTTAAATGTATTGGGTCGTTTCAATGTTTTTTTTGTTCGCTTGTGTTTCAAGTTCTACCACTTATTGTTTTTTTTTTTTTTTTTTTTTTTTTTTTTTAAGTTGCATTTAGTTTTTATTGATATCTGGTGCTCTCTTGTTATGCGATCTCATTTATAGCGTGATCTTAGAAATTATTCTTTCGATTTTCTATGCGATTTCAATATTTTCAAAAGATAAAAAAAAAAAAAATTAAAAATCTAATGGGTTTTGCTTTGCTCGCGAAAAAATAAAAACCACGCTCTGTATGTACTGGCAAGCGGTAATGTTGAGCTGCTCACGCCCACATCAATGATGGATTATTATTTCTTAGATAATTATTCCTGGTATATATATATATATATATATATATATATATATATATATATATGTGTATATATAGATAGATAGATCGATAGATAGTTCTTGCTTGGCCGTGAAGTGAGGTAAGATCGTATACCAAAGCAAAAGCACGACTCTGAGCTCGCATACCAAAACAGCACCTGATATCTATTATTTACATATATTGAACGTCATTTAAGTTGGTGCAGTTAAAAGGATGATCATTATATCGATGACATGACGACATCACATCCAAAAGTACCAAACAAAGCTTTTATATTTTCTTTAGAACCTTTTGCTTCACGTCAAACACCATCCAATAACGGACAATTAAAGCCTTAAAAAATTTGTAGTAAATTCCAGTATAAATATCAATTAGTATCGGACCATAATCCTATCGTTGTATAATCCATAAAACCAAAATAAAACATTTGTTTCATTCCAAGAATTTTATTTCTACATTAAAACAACCGAAAATAGAAAAGTGAAAATGAGTATGAAAATTAAAACAAGAAAATTTCTCCAAAATGTTTCCTAATCCCAGACTCGTCGGAACGAGGCTGAAAACGGATCAGTTTAGACATCTCCTGAGTTATTCATAAATGGGAATTTCTCGTCATTTTCTGCAACCGGTGCAGCAAAAAAGGGAGTCTATTTTTTCCCGCTTTTGACGGCTGCTTCAAACAAGAGATATTTCTGGTGTCGCGAAAAAAAGAGTCTATTTGCTCTCGCTTCGACGGCTGCTTCCAACAGTAGAGGTTTCTGGTGCCACGGAAAACGAGTCTATTTGTTCTCGATTTGACAGCTGATTCCAACAGTAGAGAGTTTTTGTGCCTCCAAAAACGGGTTTTATTTGCTCTTGCTTCAACGGCTGCTTCCAACAGGAGAGATTTCTGTTACCACGAAAATCGAGTCTATTTGCACTTGCTTCGACGGCTGCTTCCAACAAGAGAGATTTCTGTTACCACGAAAATCGAGTCTATTTGCTCTCGCTTCGACGGCTGCTTCCAACAGGGGACATCTCTGGTGCCACAAAAAAAAAAAAAAGTATTTCCTCTCGTATTGATGGCTACTTGCAACAGGGAAGACTTTCAGTAATGTGAAAAACAATTCTATTATTCTGCTCTTGTATCGTTGGTTGCTTACAGCAGAAGAGACTCTCGTTGCCGTGAAAAAAAAAAATAAAAAAAAAGTTTATTTGCTCTCGTGTTGACGGGTGCTTACAACGGGAGAGACTTCCAGTGCCCCAAACAACGATTCTATTTGGTTATATATATACACACATATATATATATATATATATATATATATATATATACATATATATATATATATTATATATATATATATATATATATATATATATATATATATATAGTATATACAAATACATATGTAAATATATTTGTATATATCACACACACACACACACACATATATATATATATATATATGTATTTATATATATATATATATATATATATATATATATATATATATATATATATGTGTGTGTGTGTGTGTGTGTATATACACATATATTTATGTATATATATATATATATATATATATATATATATATATGTATATATATATATATATATATATATATATGTGTGTGTGTGTGTGTGTGTTTGTGAGTGTGTTTAATTGTAGTACCTATACAGAGGTCACACAGATAAGAAAGTTGAACCAAAGCATAATAACAAGTAAATCAGGGTGTATATATAAAAAAAAATCCGGGTTAGAAGTGGGTATAATCATCTAGTTGTTAATTGTAATAATTGCAATACTTTAATATTGAAGGAATATGGAATTATAAGCAATTTCATTAATCTTTCGACATCAGTCAAAACGAGAGAGAGAGAGAGAGAGAGAGAGAGAGAGAGAGAGAGAGAGAGAGAGAGAGAGAGAGAGAGAGAGAGAGAGAGGAGAGAGAGAGAGAGATCAAAGTGTATTACTGAATATAGAAGCCATAAGCTTTATTTTTTTAAGGGAGGGGGAGAAGATGGAGGAAGTCTGGAAAAAAAATTCAATTGTTGAATATTTAGAAAAAATTCTTTATACTTAAATGGGTAAATTTAAATTATTTATTCTTTTAGAGAATCAAAACTTTGTTCATATCTTACGTTAATATATTTCTACTGATGTTTCCCCATCATAATCGTTACCAGAATATTATTTTTATAATTGTTAGTTATGTTACGTTTTAAATAGTTATTTTCCTTTGGTAACGATGAATCAGAGATATTTCCAAAAATATACATTTCATTCATCAACTGTTTAATTGCAATATATCAACAACTGTTCTTATTTGCTCTTTATGGTAAAACAATTATTTTCATTGTGGTAATTATATTACATTACATATATTCATATTGCAAAGGAAGAATAAATTATATCAAGAAATGTAAGACAGAAAATAAAGTTTTATTCAATATCATTATTATTATTATTATTATTATTATTGTTATTATTATTGTTATTATTATTATTATTATTATTATTATTATTATTATTATTATTATTATTGTTGTTCTTGTTGTTGTTACTACATGCTAAGCTACAACACTAGTTGAGAAAGCAAGATGCTATGTGCCCAAGGGCTCCAACAGGGAAAATAGCTTAGTGAGGAAAGGAAACAAGGAAATAAATAAACTACAGAGAAGAGATGAACAGAATTAAATATTTTAAGAACAGTGCTAATATTAAATTAGATCTTTCATATATAAACTAAAAAAACTTGAAAAAAAAAGCAAGAGGAAGAGAAACACGAAAGAATAGCGCACCCGAGTGTACTTTCAAGCAAGAGAACTCTAACCAAAGAAAGTGGAAAACCATATCATTAAAAAAAGAATAAAAAGAAAAAAAATTGGGACGTACTAAACTAGCTAAACATGTTAACATGATCCTTGCAATTTGTGAATAAATAAGATTAAGATTTTTTTCTTGCGAGTTCAATTTCCTCGAAAAGGTGTTGAATCCAAAATTTTTAATTTACATAGAAATTACTGTCACTGAAGGTTTACGTAAAAAGACGGCCGCACGGATATGAAACGCATGACATAATCTAGTTTAATTTCCCGAGAGAATTAAGAGTAAAAAACAAAAAAGAAAAAATTACATAATTTATTAACATTTCATCAAATAATCAGATGTGAATTTTTAAATTCGTTTCCTTATTTCACAGTCATTTGGATGTATCCCAGTAATTATTATATATTAACTATATGTTTATATCTTAAAATTCTTTAATTTTTTATTTTTTACTGAAGTATTTTCAAGAACATATTTTCTTAGGCATAAATGATTGATAAATACCAACAGTTTTTTTTTAGAAATAACATATAAAGTTGAATGAAATTTAGCTTTAAGTAAAAAAAAAAACACAGGTAAATGAGAAATGGTTTTAATTTCATTTGCGGAATGATGGATATTTTATTGAAAAAAAATGCCATACTATCAGGGACGTAGAATATATATATATATATATATATATATATATATATATATATATATATATATATATATATATATATATATGTGTGTGTATATATATGTATATATGTATGTATGTATATATATATATATATATATATATATATATGTATGTATGTATATATATATATATATATATATATATATATATATATATATATATATATATATATAGATAGATAGATAGATAGATAGATAGATAGATCGATATATATATATATATATATATATATATCGATAGTAATTTAACTATATTATTGCTGGATAATTTCAGTTCCTCATATAAAAATTAACTCCTTATTCCCATACATACACCAACTATATTGACGCATTAAATCCAAAATGAGACTAAAACTAAGAGTTATTTCTGCCAAAAACAATATTCATAATAATAAATGTATTTCAAGAGCAATATCGCATCAGTAAAACACACAGCATGATTATCTATATGAATATTTAATAGTATCTCGAATAACTTAATCATTCGTGACAATGTCTTGATGCCATTTCAAGGTAGGAGGTCACGCTATGTCACAAAAGCGATGAAGAGGAAAAAGTTAAGGGCGATTGACGGGCTGTCGTAGGGTTGAACAAAGATGATCACCCGGGGGAAGTTGAATAGATGGATGGAAGTAAAGGCATCTGTAAAAGGGCATTTTTTTTTATTTAACTGGGTCTCTAGTCTTTAAATCTGGTGTCTTTAGAGTGACTGCAAGCAGAAT
>NC_090744.1:121509495-121516943 GCF_036898095.1 Palaemon carinicauda | reverse complement strand
TTAAGGGGACAAATTAATAGAGGCATTCAAAATTCTTAAAAGGGATAACAAATGTAGGTTACAATAATCTCTTCACGCTTTGCATAAATCAGTCCAGAGGTAACGAATGCAATGTAGTAATTTCTTTACATAAAAACTGCAAATAAATAGAACTTACTTTAAGCGGATGTAGTAAACAATAACAAGCTAAAAGAGTTCAAGAATAAGTTAGACAAGATCACAAAAACTCTCTAAACGTTCAAAACAAATAGCTCTACACAAGAGCAAATGAAGTCCTCCCCTTATGGACAAAAAAAAATCTTTGAGACATCCAAAATCCTTCTCTCTCTCTCTCTCTCTCTCTCTCTCTCTCCTCTCTCTCTCTCCTCTCCTCTCTCTCATCTCTCTCTCTCTCTCTCTCTAATAAAAAAAGAAAAAAGAAAAAAAAAAAAGAGGAGGTAAAACAGTACTCTCATTAAAAGGAAATTTTTCTTTATGCAATCTGGATTAGGAGTATATATATGATAATATTCATAAAAGACCCTTTTTTTTCTGGAAGCTGACACACACATCACTGCACATGCCATATACGATCCGAACAATACACAAACTTAAACGCAGTTCAATTAGAATTCCCTCTCGATGGAAGGCAGACGGACAGCCTTCAGCGCCCAGGAGGAAAATCATAATTAGATTTTAGAAACTTCCGGCATATTAGAAATTCCTTTCCTTTTAGGAACCCGTTCCAATTCCGATCAATTCCACCTGAATGAAATCTCTCCCCAAAAAAGAATACTTTTCCTTTTAATTCTATTGGAATCTTTCTTTTGTTATAGAATAGAAAAAGATCTTTATCATGGTGGGCTCCTAACAGGGGAAATAATTCTTTTCTGAATGTAAGTTTTGAGTAACAGAATAGGGTTATTTTTCGTTTGTCAGTCATTAAATAGATCTCTCTCTCTCTCTCTCTCTCTCTCTCTCTCTCTCTCTCCTCTCTCTCTCTCTCTCTCTCTCTCTGTCTCTCTCTCTCTTGCGGCACAGAATTACAAAAAGCTACATAAATAGCACATTCAGGTATTAGGTTGGTCAAGGCATAAGCCACCCATCGAGATACTACGGCTAGAGAGTTATTGGGTCCTTTGTCTAGAGACAGTACTACAGTGGATCCCTCTCTCTGGTTAGAGTTTATTTCCTCTTTGCCGACACATACACAGATTAGTCTGGCCTAATCTTTACACATTCTCCTTTTTCCTTATACACTTGACAACACTGGCATTACCAAACAATTCTTCTTCTCCCAAGGGGTTAACTACTGCAATGCAATTGTTCAGTGACCACTTTCCTCTTGGTGAAGGTAAATGATACTCTTTAGGTATGGTAAGCAGCTCTTCTTGGAAAAGGACACTCCAAAATCAAACCATTGTTCTCTAATCTTGGGTAGTGCCATAGCCTCTGTACCATGGTCTTCCACTGTCTCTTGGGTATTCACTTGTACTGTTTCTTTATCATGTGGACAAATGCAGAAAAAATAAGTGTGACCTCTTTTAGTACGCTCCCCTGAAGGAGATTCCAATGTACCGCAATACGGGAAGAATAGTTTTTTGGCTTGTTATGGTACCTATTAACCTTCTGGATCAAAAGCCATTGAGAGACAAGCTACAAGCACTCAATGCCAGGAGTATTCCAGCCTTCCAGCTAAAAGCGAATAATCTACAAGATGAAACTCAGTGGAGGGAAGAAGTCTCACTTGTTCCAGTATGCAGTGTTCCATAATAAAGATTCACTTGTACTGTTTCTTTATATTGTGTAACGAATGCAGAAAAAATAAGTGTGACCTCTTTTAGTACGCTCCCCTGAAGGAGATTCCAATGTACCGGAATACTGGAAGAAAAGTTTTTTGGCTTGTTATGGTACCTATTAACCTTCTGGATCAAAAGCCATTGAGAGACAAGCTCTCAATGCCAAGTGTATTCCAGCCCTCCAGGTAAGAAGGGAATAATCTATAACATGGACTCAGCAGAGGAAAGAAGTCTCAATTGTTCCAGTATGCAGTGTTCCGTGATAAAGATTCACTTGTACTGTTTCTTTACCATGTGGACAAATGCAGAGGAAATAAGTGTGACTTTTAGTACGTATACTGTATATATATATATATATATATATATATATATATATATATATATATATATATATATATATATATATATATATATCTATATCACACACACACACACATATATATATATGTATATATATATATATATATATATATAGATCATGAAATATAGACGTTTTCCTAATCCAAAATGTAATAATCTGAATTTCCAAAATGCATACAAAGTTAAACCTAATAGTTTGCTTTTATTCAAAAGCAATTGTCTGGTTATAACCGTCGACGTAATAACTAGATTCAACTTTGGTTAACTGTTTCACTGGGAGAGGAAACTTTGAAGTGGAAGTGTTAATCATGGCTGTTCTAACACTTCTCCCTGGACATCGGATATTTGAGGTGAAGTGTTGATGGAAATATACTGCAATTAAAGTTGATTCTAATTAATTGTGGTAAAGACTTTCAAAATGATGTTAGAAATTTGCTTTCAAGTGACGGAGAGGGACATGTCGATTGAAGCTGATTTATGAATCTTTTTTTTTCTTCTCCCCTTTCCTCCTCCTCCTCCTCCTCCTCCTCCTCCTCCTCCACCACCACCTCTTCCTTCTCCTCCACCACAACTTCTTCTTCCTCCTCCTCCTCCTCCTCCTCCTTTTTTCCTCCACCTCCACCAACTCCTCCTCCTCCACCACCACCTCTTCTTTCTCCTCCACCACACTTCTTCCTCCTCCTCCTCCTCCTCCTCCTCCTCCTCCTCCTCCTCCTCCACCACCCCCTCCTCCTCCTCCTTTTAAGCTTCTTAAAGATCCTCAAGCTTCCTTAACCAGCTTCCAACCATTTCTTCCAGCAGCAACAAGGTCCATTAAACAGTTTCCGAAGGATGGCTTCCTCCACCGTGTTGTTCTGACGCCCACCTGAGTTTTTGTATTCTGCTTTGCAGTCGCTCTAAAGACATCACCAGATTTAAAGACAAGAGACCCAGTGAAAAAAAGAAAAGAAAAAAAAAGCGATGTTAAGGCAAAACAATTTCGGGAATTCTGGATCCTGACCTGGAATGGCTTAAACAAATTCTCAGGAACTTAATCTTATATTCATTGAAGAGATTCTGTGTAATCGTCAAACTTTGTTCACCCCTCCCCCACCCCCAAACACCTGTGTGTGTGTGTGTGTAGATTGCCATGCATATAGCATGACACGGGCTCTTGCCTTTGGGCAGCCCGTAAGAGGATTGGGTTTGTAAAAAGGTATACTCCAAGGAGTAAAATTTGTATTAGTAAAAGGAATGTTAGGTAAAATTAGGAAAAGGAATGTCAGGTTAGGGATAGGTAAAGGAAATGATATGTAAGGATGATAAATGAGTGATGGAATGGAATGGAATGGTACAAGACGTGACAAGGGGTAGATAGTAACCCGAAAAGGGGGACTCCCTTTTAGGTCCACGAAAGAAAGTTTTTAGTCAGAGGATAAAGTATTGATAGTAGTAAGTCCCAGTAAGTAAAAGAGACTGGGAGAGGAGTGAAGTAATTTTTAGTAGGAGAGTAAAGGAGTAGGTTTAAGCAAAGAAGCTTATTCCTGCTCTTGTGATGGAAAGGGGGGAGGGGGCAAAACTGTGCTGCGCTCGGTCAGCTGGCACGAGAAAGGCCCCCTAAGGATATGGATGGATGTGGAAATGTGAGGAAGAAAAGGATAAAGGAGATAGGAAAAACAGGAGCTGTTTCCTTATGAGGAAGACAGCCCCGCAATAACTATTCTCCTTCTAGGATTTTGGATTAAAACAGGATGGATTGAGGGATAAAAAGGATGCATATGAGGGTTTTAAGCTAAAAGCTATATCCCCTCTCTGGACCTGGATTGGAGGTTAGTAAGGATAGCAGGGGACTGTGAAAGGTTAGAGGTTAAGGATAGGATTTTGGTAAGGATGTGGATGGCAATGGGAACAAGTTCAGATAAGGTGAGTGACTCAATTTGTTGAGTCAAGGATGTAGGTTGAGGAGGGGAGGTTGCAGGTTGTGAAGTTGAAGCTGCTTGCAATGGAATTGCAGGTGAAGATACAGGAACAGTGGGTGCCTGGTTTTGCTTTGCAGATGCAGAAGCTGGAGCAGTGGTAGGCTGTCGTTGTCTTCTTTGGCGAGGAGGTCGTTGTCCCTTAGGTTTTTGAGGTGAAACTGGTTTGTTGTTTTTAGGAGAACTGGAGCCCTTCATTGCGGCAATTCTCCTAAGGCGTTCAGGGCACCGCTTGTTCCAGGCATGATGTGGTTTGGAACAATTTCGGCACTTTGGGCGAGTTTCTTGTCCATTCTTGTGGGCCTGGATACATATTTCAGTGTTGTGGCGTTGGCTACAAACACCACAGAAAGCAGGGCTTTTACAGTCCTCCTTGTGATGGCCATAGCGTTGACAGTGGTAGCAGCGAAGAGGCTCAGGTGTGTACTCTTGAATTGGAAACGTCCCCCATACTCCAAGATCCAGTGATGAAGGCACAGGACCTATGAAGGTGGCTAAAAGCCTCCTGACAGGGACGTTTTCACGAGTTGTGCAGCGGTCAGCTGTTTCTATATTGCTGCAGGATGTAACAATGGAGATTGGCATAGTAGTAGGATATCTTGAAATGATTGCCTTTCTTCTGTTTAAGGCAGGGTCTAGAAGAGTAAGATCTGGGACTTCTTGAAGGTGCTTGGCGGTTTCCAAATCTTTGGGAGTGATGATTAAGTCACCCTTACGATTTGGTCTAGCTGAGAGTTTAATGCCAGGTTTGACAGCCATGGCAGTAACTGCTGCATAGGATGTGGAGTTGTTGGAGAGTCTAAACTTTGGAAGAGGTAACTGAGATTCTTGCTGGGTAGGTGGAGAGCTGACGACTTCAGCAATGTTTTCCTGGGTAGGTGGAGAGCTGACAACTTCAGTAATATCTTCCTGGGTAAGGGGAGAGCTGACAACTTCAGCAATGTCTTCTTGGGTAGGTGAAAAGCTGACAACTTCAGCAATATCTTCTTGTGTAGGTGGAGGGCTGACAACTTCAGCAACGTCTTCTTGTGTAGGTGGAGGGCTGACAACTTCAGCAATGACTTCCTGGGTAGGTGGCCGGTTGATAAACTCAGCATAGGCTTGCTTGGTAGCAGGTGAATTTTGGACAGTGACCAAAACATGCTGTAGTGCATCTCCAAGAACAGACATCCAGTTGCAGTTCGATGGTTGTGCCCCCTGAGGCACTACCTCCATGGCAGTGGAGGAGGACGGTGCTGGAGAAGGAAGGTAGGCTGCAACAGGTGCTGTCTGTGAAGGTGACATAAATGATGAGGAATCCATGGGAGCTGTTGAAGATTGTTCAGGGCACTCTTCTTCAGAATCAGAGTCGTAATTAGATGCAGAACGTTCGCTCTGTTGTTGATAATATGCTAGGATCATTTGAGATGCAATATTACAAGAATTGCAACTACATCTGATGTTGTGGTAGGGAGCTGAGCGGTCTTGAATATGTGCAGAGGTGATTCCAGGCAAGGTAAATAGCTCAATTCTTCTGTGTTTGTACTGGTTGCATTGGGTACAGTTGCATTCCCCATGATAAAGGGACTTGCAATGGCGCACCTCTCCATAGAGAGACCATGCCCAATTACCAAGAATGGTAACGGACATGGTTGAACTCTACGGGAATCACTATGAAATTTTCGGTAGGTTACGATGATTATAATCCAGAGGAGTTGTTCACAGCACCGAGTCTAAGCGAACACTGCCCAAACACCAACCCTTCCAGATGTGTTTTAAATAGGCGGCGATAGAAATAAAAGTGGATCATTTAATTCCCTCTAAAACTCATGTGATTTCCAGTAAAATTCTCTCTCTCTCTCTCTCTCTCTCTCTCTCTCTCTCTCTCTCTCTCCTCTCTCTCTCTCTCTCTCTCTCTCTCTCTCTCTCTCTCTCTCTCGTAGTAGTTCATTAATTATAAAATCAAATGTTTCAATGTATTCGATAACTTCATAACATAAACGTACCTCAATGCTCTTTTCACGAGCTTAACTTTTACCTAAATCTTCTCGTCGAAACTTTCTTATCTTTTTCGTTAAACAGAAACGATTTTTTTTTCAAAGTTTCAATAACTAATTGGAGGGTTTAAAATTAATATAAATATAATTAGATGCCAACGAAGGAACTTTGCATGGCAGTGAAGCCTTGTAAAATATCAGACACATAAGCATAACGTAAAAATTAATAATAATAATAATAATAATAATAATAAATTGAGGTAGAAGTGGTTCCATTAATTATCGGAGCACTAGGGACCAAACCTAAGTCATTGAAAAGGAATCTTCAGAAGGTAGGAGCCGACATAGCGCCAGGACTTGTGCAGAAGAGTATGTTACATGTAACCCGGAACCACATACTATAAATCACCAGTCTCTGTAGACTGTGATTACCAAAAACAAATAGAAATGATATCAATAACAATAATATCAATAATACTTCTAATAATAATCATAATAATAATAATAATAATAATAATAACAATAATTTCAATAATAATAATAATAATAACAATAATTTCAATAATAATAATAATAATAATAACAACAATAACAAGGACCGAAGCACCATTTATCTAATTCATTAAAAAAGCGATATTGCATGTTTGTGAAAGATATATTATTTCCAAGTAAGACACAACATTGAACAGTAATTACTGTTCTCGCTTGACATGGCTCTCTCTGATGTCTTTCTGTCTATCGATATACTCTTTTGATGTCTGTACATATATTTTCAGGACACTTACATTAATACAGTGTATAAATGTCTATACACACATATATCTATCTATCTATCTATCTATCTATCCATCAATATTATATATATATATATATATATATATATATATATATATATATATATATATATATATATATATATATATATATATATATATCCATCTATCTATCTATCTATCGGTCTATATATATATATATATATATATATATATATATATATATATATATATATACATATACTATATATATATATATATATATATATATATATATATATATAACATACATGTGTGTGTATGTGTAATGTATGTATATATGGGTATGTGTTTGGGTGTTTGTATGTATGTGTGTGAATGATTATATGCGCACGTTGACAGTAGACATCATTATATAAAACCTGTGACGTAAACAAAAATGTAAAAACATTGCCCCTTTTAGAAATGTTTTAACTTCCATCCATTCATTCATTCAACTTCCCCCTGGTGATCATCTTTGTTCAACCCTACGACAGCCCGTCAATCGCCCTCAACTTTTATTCCTCTTCATCGCTTTTGTGACATAGCGTGACCTCCTACCTTGAAATGGCATCAAGACATTGTCAC
>NC_090744.1:121484495-121504495 GCF_036898095.1 Palaemon carinicauda | reverse complement strand
TTCTTGCGACACCAGAAATCTCTCCTGTTGGAAGCAGCCGTCGAAGTGAGAGCAAATAGACTCATTTTACGCGACACCAGAAATCTCTCCTGTTGGAAGCAGCCGTCGAAGTGAGAGCAAATAGACTCATTTTACGCGACACCAGAAATCTCTCCTGTTGGAAGCAGCCGTCGAAGTGAGAGCAAATAGACTAGTTCTTGCGACACCAGAAATCTCTCCTGTTGGAAGCAGCCGTCGAAGTGAGAGCAAATAGACTAGTTTTTGCGACACCAGAAATCTCTCCTGTTGGAAGCAGCCGTCGAAGTGAGAGCAAATAGACTAGTTTTTGCGACACCAGAAATCTCTCCTGTTGGAAGCAGCCGTCGAAGTGAGAGCAAATAGACTAGTTTTTGCGACACCAGAAATCTCTCCTGTTGGAAGCAGCCGTCGAAGTGAGAGCAAATAGACTCGTTTTACGCGACACCAGAAATCTCTCCTGTTGGAAGCAGCCGTCGAAGTGAGAGCAAATAGACTAGTTCTTGCGACACCAGAAATCTCTCCTGTTGGAAGCAGCCGTCGAAGTGAGAGCAAATAGACTAGTTCTTGCGACACCAGAAATCTCTCCTGTTGGAAGCAGCCGTCGAAGTGAGAGCAAATAGACTAGTTTTTGCGACACCAGAAATCTCTCCTGTTGGAAGCAGCCGTCGAAGTGAGAGCAAATAGACTCGTTTTACGCGACACCAGAAATCTCTCGTGTTGGAAGCAGCCGTCGAAGCAATAGCAAATAGACTTTTTTTTCGCGACACCAGAAAGCTCCTCTGTTAAAAGCAGCCGTCAAAAGCGGGAGAAATTCGCATTTTTGAAAAACTGAAGAGATGTCTAAACTGATCCGTTTTCATCCTCGTTCCGACGAGTCTGGGATTAGGAAACACTTTGGAGCACTGTTCTCGTTTGTGTTTTAATCCTCACTTCCACTTTCTATTTTCGGTAGTTTTAATGTAGAAAGAAAATTCTTGGAATGAAACAAATGTTTTATTTTGGTTTCATGGATTATACGACGATAGGATTATGGTCCGATACTAATTGATATTTATATTGGAATTTACTACAACAAATTTTTAAGGCTTTAACTGTCCGTTATTGGATGGTGTTTGAAGTGAAGCAAAAGGTTCTAGAGAAAATATAAAAGCTTTGTTTGCTATTTTTGGATGGTATGTCGTCATATCATCGATACAATAATCATCCTTTTAACTGTACCAATTTAAATGACGTTCAATATATGTAAATAATAGATATCTGGAGATGTTTTGGTATGTGATCTCAAAGTTGTGCTTTTGCTTTGGTATTTGATCTCACCTGATAGTAGCGATCGCACTTTACTTCACGGCCAAGCAAAAACCATTAGATTTATATATATATATATATATATATAATATATATATATATATATATATATATATATATATATATATATATATATAATATATATATATATATATATATATATATATGTATATATATGTATATATATATATATATATATATATATATATATATATATATATATATATATATACACACCACGAATAATTATCTAAGAAATAATAATTAATCATTGATGTGGGCGTGAGGAGCTCAACATTACCGCTTGCCAGTATATACAGAGCTTGATGTTTTTATTTTTTCGCGAGCGAAGCGAGCTCACGGCGAAGCAAGAACCTTAAGATTTTTTATTATTACTTTTTTTTAACCTATTGAAAATATTGAAATCGCATAGCAAATCAAAAGAATAATTTCTGAGATCACGCTATACATGAGATCGCATACCAAAAACAGCACCAAATACCTTAAACAAAAAACTAAATGCAACTAAAAAAAACATAAATGGTAGAACTTGAAACACAAGCGAACAAAAAAGCATTGAAACTACCCAATACATTTAAAAACATACGAGGAAGCTAAAATGGAAAAGCAGCCATTGACATTTAAATTCAAACCGATTCCCACCTCTCGAACATAATCCCGGAAGATTCGTTCACGGAAAATTCTTATCCAGAATTTCCAGAATTTCCTGGAAATCTTTCCGTCAATTTACAACCGCAGCGCGTTTATGCCGGAGGTCAGCCAGACCCACGTAATTGTCGTCAAATGCGCGTAATTATAAGCATTAACCTTGGGACGGAAGTTTAATGATTGCGATTAGGATGCAAGCAGCGTGCTCTCGACCTCGCACACAAACGGCGAAGACATATGCTGGCTGCTTAGACCCCGAAGAGAGTATCACGTTCTGCATTTGCATTTAAACAACGAGTTCCAGAACTGTACGACAAGACTTTGGGGATGTTTTTAAATGGTCTAAGAGGCGATTTGCAAGCAAATTTCGTACTTCAACTCTCTTTGCTTATTTATATAAGGTTTATCATTATTATTATTACTCTGTTAGTAACTATATGCAATTGCAGAGAAGCTGTTTATTATGGCAAATAAGAAATATATTTCTTTACCTAGATCCTTTTATGGGGATTTTCGTATGTTATTGTTGTTGTTGTTGTTACTACTACTATTTACTTGGAAAAGCAAATGCTATAAGCCCAAGGGCTCCAACAGGGAAAAACAATTCAGTGAGGAGAGGCAATAACGAAATGAATAAACGATATGAGAAATAATTTACAGTAAAAATTAAATATTTTAAAAACAATAACATCAAAACAGATATTTCATATGTAAACTATGAAGTTCTAACTTTTGATGTTCTACCGATTTAACTACCCGATTAGGAAGATCATTCCACAGCTACCTAACAGCTGGAATAAAACTGTGTAGTATTACTGATAATGTCTATATTGTATATATAAATGATATGCCAATCTAAGTATATACATGTACACGTACGTATAAATATGCGTTTCTTTGTATAGTGGTCTATGCATATCTATGAATATATGAATGCATTCACGTAGAAAAGGCAAAACATGTCTCGATCTATGCTTCCACCTTTCTACACTTCCCAAGGATACAAGTGATTACGGTAGACTGTATCCCTAACAAGAGAACAACCCAAGTGTCTTATTATCTCCCCCCAACAGTGTTGCATAAAGAGTCTGGTCGACCTCGGCCGAAGAGGAAAGAAAAATAGAGGAGAAAAAAATGGAACATGGACGGAATTCCAGGGTTTTTGAGTGAATGTAAGAATTAAAAAACTGCTCGTGTAGCCTAAGAGTAATAGGTTTGCCGTAACGGTTGGGTTGATACGTCGAACCGATTGTTTTCTCTCTCTCTCTCTCTCTCTCTCTCTCTCTCTCTCTCTCTCTCTCTTGATATTGTTCACTTTACAGTTTGATAGGTCGAAACAAATTCTCTCTTTCTCTCGCTCTCTCTACTGTTCACTTTACAGGTTGATGCGTCAAAACAAATTCTTCTCTCTCTCTCTCTCTCTCTCTCTCTCTCTCTCTCTCTCTCTCTCTCTCTCTCTCTCTCTCTCTCTCCTCATCTTTAACTAAAACGGCGAAATTTGAATGGCTGGTGTTCACTTTACTGATTAATTGAAATGTTTTCTGATGTTAGTTTCTTTATATTAAAGCTGAAGAGTTAAGTATTTTAAGAATGTAGCTACCGATATTCTTAATAGATAGATCACTTAATGCTACTTTTTTTCGAATATATTCCAAATATCAAATTATTAAAAATAAATTACATAAAGTTTTTCTCCCAAAAACTATTTCTGTCTTCAGTTGATATCCGTTATATATAGGCACTATTAATAGGACAAGATTATGTACTATGAATTTTTATACATATAATATCTTAACTATCCCTAAAATTTACCTACAATAATGATAAGGATAAAATGCTTATCAATAATGTAATCTGTGAAATGTCCTATCCCCGGCACGGCCTTTACACCCTTATCTAAAATCTGACTTTTCAGGACTCACCAAGAAAGCGACAGCTGTGGGATCCCATTCACCTATACAAATACGATCTCTTTAGATGTTGAGTCCGTGAGATCGACGATGTCACTGATGGACGAAAGTACTAATCCCAATCAAGTTTTTCAAATTTTCCTTTCGTGGCTATAATATATATTACATATTTTATGCTTATTCCCGCGTCACCTTTCCTGATTTCTACACACCCTTACATATATATATATCATCATCATCATCTCCTCTACGCATATTGACGTAAAGTGTCTCGGTTAGATTTTGCCAGTCTTTCCTATCTTGAGCTTTTAAATCAATACTTCTCCATTCATCATCTCCTACCTCACACTTCATAATCCTTAGCCATGTAGGTCTGGGTCTTCCAACTCTTCTAGTGTCTTCTGGAGCCCATTTAAAGTTTGGTTAACTAATCTCTCTTGGGGAGTGCGAAGAGCATGCCAAACAATCTCCATCTATCCCTCATCATGATCTCATCCACAAATGGCACTTGAATAATCTCTCTCATAGCGTCATTTTTAATCCTGTCCTATCATTTAACTTCCAATATCCTTCTGAGGGGTTTTGTTCTCAAATCTACTAGATATGCTGGAGATTGTTTCATTGCCATACTGCTATTCATGTCTATAAGTTGAAATTTTCTTGTCCTGCTTCATCTAAATTGTCAGTTGCCTTGATGTGTCTTCGGCTATTTCTACCGATAAATCTCCCTCTATCGAACCCTCCTTATTCAAATCTTCCTTCACATCTAAATCTTTAACCGAAACTGGAACCCTCCATCATTCTTCCCTCTCATTCCAGCCTTACAGCATCCACCATCTCCTTCCCCATTATCTCTTACCTTATCAATCTGAAGAAGGATCAATGTGCTTGTCTATCGAAATAGGTCTAACCCAACAGGTTCAGATATTCAGATTAATTTCAAAGGTTTGAGTAAACCATTGTTGTTAACATGTAACCTCCTGTAATAATAATAATAACAACAACAATAATAATAATAATAATAATAATAATAATAAAATAATAATAATAATTCGTGAGTTTATACCCTCTTTTAAACAAGTTTTATTGAAGTAATTGCTGCCTCAGAGGCGTTAATATTCTAATGGACTTTTTCTATTGCTATTATCCTTTTTATTTTTTCTATTTTTTTTTCTCTTATCTTTCTCTCATTATTGTATTGAGCTTTGTGAGGTAATGAAGAGAAAAAAAGATAATATGAACACTCGAAAAAGTTCATTACAAAATTAACGCCTCTGGGGCAGCAATAATAATAATAATAATAATAATAATAATAATAATAATAATAATAATAACAATAATAATAATAATAATCATGATGGATATAATAAAAATAATAATAATCATGATGGAAATAATAAAAATAATAATAATAATGATAATGATAATAATAATAATAATAATAATAATAATAATAATAATAATAATAACATAACCTTCTTTAGATGACTACAAAACACCTGTGACCTTACAACATCCTACAAATTATTTTCATTTAGGAAAAAGTGACCATTATATTTCTTCCATTTTTTTCCTTTATCACTAGGCCTAGAAATTCCTATTGCCAGAATTCATATAACCTTCCATTGGTAAAAGCGTCATGTTTTTCTGGGATAGGCCTAACTCCTCGTTACCCTTGGGATTAGGATATCTCGTATCCTTGCGATTTACTTTGACAGATACAATATTTAAGAAATAAATGATACTGTTGGAAATGAAACTATAAGAGAGATTACTCAAGTGTCTTATGTGGATGAAATCATGGTGATGGGCAGATAGAGATGGTTTGAGCATGCGCTTTGCACTCCCCAAGAAAGATTAGTTCACCAAACTTTCAAATGGAATCCACAAGGCACTAGAAGAGTTGGAAGACCCAGGCTTACATGACTGAGGACTATGAGGCGTGAAGTGGGAGATGATGAATGGGAAAAGTATTGATTTAAAAGCTCAAGATAAGAGAAGGTTGACGAAATCTAACCGAAGCCCTTTGCGTCAATAGGCGCGGGAGGAGATGGGGAGATGATGATGATGAAGATGATGATATATGATAATCCAGTAAAAAAGCTAGATAATACTCTCTCTCTCTCTCTCTCTCTCTCTCTCTCTCTCTCTCTCTCTCTCTCCTCTCTCTCTCTCTCTCTCCTCTCTCTCTCTCTCTCTCTCTCTAATGCTTTTGTATACAAAATATATACGCCCTCGCTGCGTTTTGATTTCATATAGAAGTAGTAAATACTTTGCGAAGGAAGGGGAGCTTTAGACAAAGAAATGAGAGAGAGAGAGAGAGAGAGAGAGAGAGAGAGAGAGAGAGAGAGAGATGAGAGAGAGGAGAGAGAGAGAGAATACTTATCTTCATAACAGCTCCGAACCATAAGTCTCTTTTTATAGTTTATATATGTATGATCTGTTTCAGTGTTTTTACTGTTCTTAAAATGTCATTTTAATTTTTCCTTACTTCTCATATAGTTTATTTACTTCATTATTTCCTTTCCTCACTGGGCTATTTTTCCCTGTAGGACCCCTTGGGTTTATAGCATTCTGCTTTACCAATTAGGGTTGTAGCTTAACTACTACTACTACTACTACTACTACTAATAATAATAATAATAATAATAAAAATAATAATAATTGTGCTATTTAACATGAATGTTCATAATTAGTTTTTTACTACCTCCACCAACAAAGTTTTGGAAGGAGGTTATCTTTTCTCCCCTGTTGTGTGTGTGTTTGTTTGTGAACAGTTTCTCGGCTACAATTTCAATCGTACAGTAATGAAACTTGCAGGCATTAATTCTTATGTAAAGAGATGGAAATTATTGAATTTTGGAAGGTCAAGGTCCAAGGTTAAGGTCACAGTCAAGCAAAATATACAACTCACGTAATCAGCCATAAGTTTGGACATAGTTGTAGCAGAGACTTCAAACTTGGTTCATATTTGAATGTATGAAGTTCCACGCCAATTAATACATGTTAAGGTCAAATGCCAAGGTCAAGGTCAAGCAAAAGGTTGGGAAATAAGTTTCCGTGACGAAGGTCTGCGCTCAACTGAGTGCCCCCCTAGGTACACTATGTGTTCATATTGATATCAAAATAAACAAAATCATCAGATGATTATATTTCAACAAACCTCACGAGGAACAACGAGAAGAAAAAGGAAAAGTGAGACCAAACGAAAATAAGGTTTAAATACTGAGATAGAATACTGAGATAGAAGAATCGGGAAGAGTAAATGAAGTATATAAAGAAGTAATCGAGGAGTAAGGAAAGAGGGGGGAAAGAAATAGCCGTAGAAATGCAAAAACATGTTAAGATGTTCTTTAGACTTTTAAAAAGAGAGAAAGCAAGGGAGCCACCGATGATATAAATGGGGAGGGAGATTAGAAGATAAATGTAAAGTAACAAAGGGGTAGAATTAGTAAGGGATAGATAGGGAAAAAGAAGAATGAAAAAATCGGGAATTTATTCCATGAATAAAAACAAGAAACAAATAAAATTTAAGTGAACAAATGAGAGAGAGAAATAAAAAGTAAGAAACAATAATTATCTAAGAAGAATAGAAAAAGAATAACAGAATTTAAATGTCAAAGAGAGAGAGAGAGTAAATTGGCGAACCATTTTTTTTTTCTTTTAAACGACGGAATCTTCACAACATGAAGTAATAAAATGTTCCTTGGCAAATAGCTCTTCTATCCGATGACACTTATCACTTTTTACATATATTCCTTTTGTATCTGACGAGAGACGTAGTGTCTTCCGGGAATCATATTAACCGGGGGATGATAATGGACGTGTCCTCCGGATATCCTTAGGCTGGTGCGAAAGGCGAATCCTGCCTTAATGCACTCAATATAATCAGTTGTTAACGGAGGGGGAAAAGAGAGATGATAAGAGAGGGAGCTGAATTGAAAATGAAAGAGCGAGGAGTGGAGGAAATGAAAAAAAAAAAGTATAAAAAAGGGAGTTGAATGGGAAGTGAAAGTGATGAGTGAGGAAAGGGAAAAAAAGATAAAGTATAAGAAAGGGAGTTGAATGGAAAATGAAAGAGTGAGGAGTGGAGGAAAGGGAAAAAAAAGGAGAAAGTGTAAGAAAAGGAGTTAAATGGAAAATATAAGTGAGGAGTGGAAGAAAGGAAAAAAGAGAAAGCTAGGAAATGGAGTTGAATGCAAAATGAAAGTGAGGAGTGAAAGAAAGGATAAAAGAGAAAGTATAAGAAAGGGAGTTGAATGAAAAATGAAAGTGAGGGATGAAAAAAAGGAAAAAAAAGAAAGTATAAAAAGGGAGTTGAATGAAAAATTAAAGTGATGAGTGAGGAAAGGAAAAAAAGAGAATTATAAGAAAAGGAGTTGAATGGAAAATGAAAGTGAGGAGTGGAGGAAAGGAAAAAAAAAAAGAAACTATAAGAAAGAAAGGGAGTTAAATGGAAAAAGAAAGAAGGAGGACTGGAGGAAAGGAAAAAAAGAGAAAGTATAAGAAAGAGAGTTGAATGGAAAATGGAAGAATGAAGAGTGGAGGAGAAGATGGAGGAGGAAGTGAAGAGAGTGTTAGGAAGATGATAATATATAATCATATAATTGAATGTGTTCAGACGTCTACAGTTGAGTATTTGTGATGTTTAATTGCTAAATAATTCAATACAACTACAAAATAAATATTTGCAGAAATAACGTTGAATTCTAAAGTAGTTTCTCCGTCCCATGTATTCTATCCAGTGGCGTTTTCATGATTTTGTATGAATACTAGAAAAACATTTTGTAATATAGCGAAGAGAAACAGCAATATTATATATATATATATATATATATATATATATATATATATAAATTATTTTTGCTTAATATTACTCTGCAAATCAAAATACATTCAGACATTTTAATGAAGAACAGTGAAATATATACACACAATTGATTTCAACGTTGACGAATAAATTACCGACAACTGATTTTGACTGAAAAAAAAAATAATTCTTAACTGTTTGCAATTGAAGGTATTGCCAGCAACTGTATGCAATAAAAAAAAAATAACGACAACTATTTGCAATTAAAAAAATACTGACTACTGTGTGAAATTAAATAAATAACTGACAACTATTTGCAATCAAATCAATTAACGAAAACTATTTGAAATAACATCAATTACCGATATCTGTTTGCAATTAAATTAGTTACTGACAACTATTTGCAATCAAATCAAATAACGACACATGTTTGCAATCAAATAAATTACCGACAATTGTTTGCAATTAAACCAATTACCGACTAATGTTTGTCCTTAAACCAATAACCGACAACTATTTCCAATTACCAACAACTGTTCTCAACAATAACCGACAACTATTTCCAATTACCAACAACTGTTCTCAATTAAACCAGTTACCGACAATTGTTTGCAAGCAAATCAATTACCGAAAAGTTTTGCAATTAAACCAATTACCGAACACTATTTGCAATTAAAAAACTACCGACAACTGTTTGCATTAAAACCAATTACGACAAGTGTTTCCAATCAAATCAATTACCGATAACTATTTGCAATTAAACCAATTACCGACAACTGTTTTGAATTAAAACAATTACAGGCAACTGTTTGAAATTAAACCAATTGCCGACAACTGTTTGCAATTAAACCAATTACCGTCAACTGTAATTACCAACAACTGTCTTCAATTAAACCAATAACCAACAAGTATTTGCAATTAAACCAATTACCAACAACTGTTTGAAATTCAATAAATTCCCGACAACTGTTTCCAATTAAAACAATTACCGACAAGTGTTTGCAATTAGAGCAATTAACAACAACTGTTTGAAATTCAATGAATTGCCGACAACTGTTTCCAATCAAACCAATTACCGACAACTGTAATTACCAACAACTGTCTGCAATTAAACATATTACGGACAACTATTTGCAATTAAACCAATTGCCGATAAATGTCTGCAATATACGTTTACGATAAAAAGAAAGAAAAGCCTTCTACTCCTTTTGCCTTTTAACCCGCAGGGAAATGTCTGCAAGTGGACCAGCAAAGGAAATAACATGGCGAGGCAAGGAGAAACTACCTTGAGGAAAAGAGCCTCTCCTCCCTGAGAAGAGCTGGAGAACGGAGACGAGGAGAAACTTGACTTGAAAAGTGTCCTTCTCGGAGAAGAAATCAAATATTGCATTACACATTAAATCCAATTACAGTTTTAAAGATGTCTTTTGCTTATATCATATGAGAGAGAGAGAGAGAGAGAGAGAGAGAGAGAGAGAGAGAGAGAAGAGATTGTTGCAACTGGGGAATTAACAAACAAATATTTCTCCTAATGGAGATGACAATACAGAGAGAGAGAGAGAGAGAGAGAGAGAGAGAGAGAGAGAGAGAGAGAATAAATTGTTGTAACTGGGGAATTAACAAAAAATATTTCTCCTAATATAAATGACAATACAGAGAGAGAGAGAGAGAGAGAGAGAGAGAGAGAGAGAGAGAGAGAGGAGCTGGAGTTATGGTAATTTAGATTTAAGGGGAAATGCAAAACTTCATTAGAATTGTCAAGAAAGTATCTTTAATGATAATGGAAATATTATTACAGTGGATTGCTGCAGTCATGAAATTTAACTACTAATTATTTAGAAAGTGTTTTGAATGACAATGGAAATGTGATTAGAGTGAAATATAACAGAAAGAGAGAGAGAGAGAGAGAGAGAGAGAGAGAGAGAGAGAGAGAGAGATTACTGCAGTTATGGAATTCAAATTGTAATTATTTAGAAAGTGTTTTCAATGATGAGCTTTTAACTTGGTTACCATGAAAAGTAATAACGATAAGAACCCATTATTAATAAAATTACCAGGAATGTTGAAGACTCGCCTTTAACCGGTTATTAAAAAAATCTAAAAAGATAGAAATTTATTAGATTACGTTAAACCTGGTTATCAAGACAATCTCAATCTGTGAAAATCCTAGAATACCAAACTCAAGTTGCATTATTATTATTATTATTATTATTATTATTAAAGGATGGTGCTATAAGCCAGGGGGCTTAAACAGGGAAAATTAGCCCAGTGAGGAAAGGAAACTGGAAAAATTAAATATTTTGAGAACAGTAACAACATTCCAATAAATTTTTCCTATATAATGGTGCTTGTACCTGTCCAGAATGACGATGTTGGACGCATAAAAATATTATCCAATAATAAGAAATTTTTGTGAATAGCAGGCGTTCAGTACAGGAAAAAATAATCCCAATTATTACGGTTGTTTTGTGAAACGTGCGGTTCATGAAATATAAAATTAATACATAAATCAATATATATATATATATATATATATATATACAGTATATAGATATACACATAAAATATATATGTAAATAGATATGAATAAATAAATAAATAAGTAAATATATACATATATATATATAAATATATATATATATATA
This sequence comes from Palaemon carinicauda, assembly GCF_036898095.1. Lineage (NCBI taxonomy): Eukaryota > Metazoa > Arthropoda > Malacostraca > Decapoda > Palaemonidae > Palaemon > Palaemon carinicauda. The sequence goes on along the minus strand of NC_090744.1, from coordinate 121,493,138 downwards.
TATATATATATATATAAAATATATATATATATATATATATATAAGACTGTATTTATACATTATGTATGAATATATACAGGAGTATCCATTAATATCAGATTGCATAAGTTGTAGATGCACGTCCATTCCCTCTTAATAAATGTGATGACCTTGAAGAATATACCATAACGACGGATAAGCTAAAATGAAAAATGAGGAACCTATATCATGCTTTCATACCCGAGGCGTGAACCAATGATGAAACAGACCCTAGTCCAGCTATTGCATTATAAGAAATGATAAATAATGATTGATTTGTTCTTAATATCATTTTGATTTTAGTGCTGTATTTGCAGTTTCAATTAAAGGTTTAAAGGCCGCTCATGAATAGCAGAGGAAAGGGACAGTGACATTTCCCTATCAAGCAGGACAATGCCCTAGAGACTGACCATATTACATATGATCAGCGCCCAAGGCCCCCTCTCCACCCGAGCTAGGACCAAGGAGGGGCAGGTAATGGCTGCTGATGACTCAGCACATAGACATATATGCTCCCCCAAACCCCCATCCTTAGCTTACAAGGATGGTAAGGATGCAGAGACCAAAGGAACTCACGAGTTTGAGCGGGACTCGAAACCCTTTCTGCCAATCACTAGGCAAGGACGCTACCACCAGGCCACCATAACCCTGATATTAATGTGACTGCAGAATATATACAAATTCCGCTCACTCTCTAAATGGAAGCATGTGTGGAATATGGGCTACAATCTCAGGTGCAAGGGCAAAGTAGGCCATTCAGTGCCTATAGTGCACAAAATGAGGAACACTGTGGCTGAAAAAACTATCTTTCATAAAGTACTACAATTGTGAAGGAATCATAGAATCGAGCGTATAAATATTATCATACATCAAAATGGCTACAAAACTAATGGAAATTTAGTCTCACTGACTAGAAATGGGAAGGAAACTAAGAAACAAAGAACTACAACTAAAAGAATCATGGAATGGCACCTTTAAATCATTGTCAAACATCAGAATGGCTACAAAACTGAAGGAAATTTAGCCTATCTTCCTGGAAATGGGAAGGAAACTAAAAGACAAAGAACTGCAATTGTGAAATAATCATCGAATCAGGACTATAAATATTATCAAACATAAGAATGCTACCAAACTAATTGATATTTAGCCTCACTTCTTAGAAATTGGAAAGAAACAAAGAACTACAATTGCATAAGAAAAATAGAATCGCAACTTGCAATATCACTATCGTACATCACAATGGCTACGAACCTACAGGAAACATAACTTCCCTTCCAACAAATGGGAAAGAAACTACAAAACAGAGAACTACAATTGTGAACGAATCATAGAATCGAGCCTATAAATATACCTATCATAAATCAAAATGGCTACAAAACTAATAGAAATTTAGTCTCACTGCCTAGAAATGGGAAAGAAACATAGGACTTCAACTAAAAGAATCATGGAATGGCACCTTTAAATATAATTTTCAAAAGGAATGGCTACAAAACTGAATGACATTTAGCCTGTCTTCCTACAAATAGGAAGTAAACTAAAAGACCAAGAACTAAAATGGCAAAAGAATCACAGAATCACACCTTTCTATATCATTGCCATACATCAGAATGGCTAAGAACCTACTGGAAATCTAGCCTCCCCTCCTAGAAATGAGAATGGAACCGCAAGAAAGATTTTGCGCACCGAACTGCAGTCGTGACAGAGTAATCGAATTAATCTCTGGCCCGGACAGGCGACTCGCACTATATTTTACAACCGTGATTTGTAATCCTCCCGTTTGACATCGGCAGTTTTTCAGCCATAAAAAAGTTGGGGATTTCCGGATGAGGTTCTCCAGAAAGTAAAATTGCAAGGAAATCAGATTATTTTTTTATTTCTTGAGATGTATATTTTAATAAAACTGGAAAAATATTCATCATCACCATCATCATCTCCTACGCCTATTGACGCAAAGGGCTTTTAAATCAATACTTCTCAATTCATCTCCTACTTCACGCTTCATAGTTCTCAGCCATGTAGACCTGGGTCTTCCGACACTTCTATTGCATTGTGGAGCCTAGCTGAACGTTTGGTGAACTAATCTCTCTTGAGGAGTGCCTAGAGCATGTTCAAACCATCTCAATCTACACCTCACCATGATCTCATCTACATATGACACTCGAGTAATCTCTTAAAAATACAAGACGAGGATTTTCAAAAGTGAATGGAGATAATAGTGAGATTGAACTAATCTACAACAGCAAATATTATAAAGATCTTAAGAGATATTTTGCTATTATCTTATCGTAAACGTAATGAATTTCTACTTTAAGAAAATTTTTCATATCTTTAATTTCTACTCTTATTATTAGTCTTTTATAGAGAAGGACTGTGATAGGCAAAAAAAAAAAAAACTTAATTGAGAAAACAATAATAAAATATGACCGTATGAACAGTATACCTAAAGACGACCTTTCCTTAATAAGATACAGTATTTTACCTATCATGGGTGGCTTTATATATATATATATATATATATATATATATAACAGTATTCCTTGCCACATTAAGCTTTAACTTACTGAATTAGAGATGATGCCCGATGATGAAAAACTTCCTGAAAATTTGTCATTTTATAAGCATCCTTACAAGGATTACCATTAACTCCTCGAATCACTTACACAACAACAAAATTGGCTATAGGTTGCACACATGTTCACACGTCCATTATAACGCGCAATTCATATCTCCAGCTGCTCTATGTTTGTTTGTCTGTTTATATATATATATATATATATATATATATATGATTATTATAAATGTGATGGTAGCCTGGTTACCAGTTGTTTACTGAAGGAAGATATGCCAGTCATTTCTCCAAACTCTTTACCTATTATCACAGAAATAGTGTACGTGACCTGTCAAAACTGAAGTTTAAATATATACATATAAACACACTTAGATTCAACCCTTCCTTCCCCCTTGGCCAACTACCACACGGCAGTTTCATCAATTTGTGGATGATTGTGGTTTCGAAGTGTACCTCGGGGCACCCCCTATCACCAGGGTATGAATATTTCCTCTTCCCCTACCCGACAGACGGGGGGAGACCAAGTAGCCGTACTTCTGGCAATGCCCGTGAGCGTGACAGGAAATCAATATATATATATATATATATATATATATATATATATTAAAATTTTGCACATTTAGACGTGTTTTTGATCGCCAAGTAAGCCTATATTTTAATACCGTAATGTCTGGATTCTCTCTTATACCACGGGATCAGAGTCCTAAGGAGGAACCACCCAAAGACAATAGCTTTTGGCCGGAAAAAGAATCGAACCCTACTCCAGATAAGTGGTATGACAGTGTCAATACCATTTAGCCATAGACACATAAACACACACACATACACACACACACACATATATATATATATATATATATACACACACAGATACGCTGTTCCTTATTATATAGGGTAGATTTGTATGTCGTACGTACCTCCATCAATTTGCCTTAAACATTTTTCCCTTTAATTTGATATCCTTCCTCGAAACTAACGAGGAAAAATAATAGGGAAAAAAAGAACAATCAAGCTGAGAGAGTACATTGCCCCATGAGACATGCGCCAAATAAATATTCGCTTTAACGAAGGGACATTACTTGCTGTGGACATGTTTGCCGGAAAGAACAACGCCGTCTCGCTTGCATTTTTACAACCCAGAATTTCTTCACCTTTCTTGGAGGAAAAAAAAGGAGGCTTCCGGAGGAAAGGTAAATAAATAAAGGCTTTTCAGAAGAAAGATAAAAAATGAGGCTACGACATAAACTGGCGTTGTCTTCGGGAAAAATGGGTCCATAAAGGTTCGTCATTTTCCATTTCATTATTAATAGAAAAAAAAGACGATGAAATGTTACATTTGAGAATCGTTATTTTCCAATTGAGTTATTAATAAAAGAAAAAAAAACGATGAAATGTTACATTGAGAATCGTCATTTTCCAATTGAGTTATTAATAAAAAAAACCATGAAATGTTACATTGAGAATCGTCATTTTCCATTTGATTTATTAATAAAAATAGCTGATAAGATGTTGCATTTGAAAAGAGTCATTTTCTATTGGACCTATTAATAAAAACAGCCGTGTGCTTATTCGAAGATAAAATGTTGCATTTGAGAATTGACGAGACCTTGTAGGTATAAAGGGAAAACAGGTAGCTGTTTACCTTAAGGAGAGAGAGAGAGAGAGAGAGAGAGAGAGAGAGGAGAGAGAATTGAGTAACGTTTTTCATTTAACTAGGCCTACAGTAAATACTATTCTTATATGAAAATATGCATTTTGCCCTATGTATGAAGAGAGAGAGAGAGAGAGAGAGAGAGAGAGAGAGAGAGAGAGAATGGTTTCTGAGGTTGTATATCAGGTCGACTGTATGTAGACGGGGATTCGTTAATTGTATAAACGTGGATTTATTTTTGAGAGAGAGAGAGAGAGAGAGAGAGAGAGAGAGAGAGAGAGAGAATGGTTTCTGAGGTTATATAACAGGTCGACTGAATGTAGACGGGGATTCGTTAATCGTATAAACGTTGGATTTTTTTTAGAGAGAGAGAGAGAGAGAGAGAGAGAGAGAGAGAGAGAGAAAGAGAGAGAGAGAAAGAGAGAGAGAGAGAGAGAGAGAGAGAATGGTTTCTGAGGTTGTATATCAGGTCGACTGTATGTAGACGGGGATTCGTTAATTGTATAAACGTTGGATTTATTTTTGAGAGAGAGAGAGAGAGAGAGAGGAGAGAGAGAGAGAGAGGAGAATGGTTTCTGAGGTTATATACCAGGTCGACTGAATGTAGACCGGGGATTCGTTAATCGTATAAACGTTGGATTTTTTTTTAGAGAGAGAGAGAGAGAGAGAGAGAGAGAGAGAGAGAGAGAGAGAGGTTTTTCTTATAACTACACTATTATCATAGAAAAATATGCTTTTTGCATTATATGTGGGGAGAGAGAGAGAGAGAGGAGAGAGAGAGAGAGAGAGAGAGAGGGGGGGGGGGTTTCATATAACTACACTCTTATTATCAAAGGAAAATTTGCATTATGCATTATGTGTGAATAAAATGAGAGAGAGAGAGAGTGAGAGAGAGAGAGAGAGAGAGGTTTTTCATATAACTACATTCTATTATCATAGAAAAAATATGCTTTTTGCATTATATGTGAATAGAGAGAGAGAGAGAGAGAGAGAGAGAGAGAGAGAGAGAGAGATATTTCATATAACTACAACTATTATCATAGAAAAATATGCATTTTGCATTACATGTGAATGGAGAGAGAGAGAGAGAGAGAGAGAGGAGAGAGAGAGAGAGGTAAAGTAAATAAGAGTAATTTCCTCGTTTCTTCTCGTTTTCACCGTTGCATGAACATGGAAGAAACAGCTCTTGAATCTGGCCCATTCCCACCCTGCCAAGTGGCCTCGTCCCAACAACTCTTGGTCCCTTTGTGGCTTCTTGACGTTCTCAGCCTCTTTTTCCCTGTTATGATTTTCTCAATCCTTATTTTATGTTTGCAGAGGGGTGGGTGAACTCTATGGTATGGTCTTCGTTTTGTGTGTGTGTGGTGTGCGGGGTTGGGGGGAAGCTGAGATAGATAGATAGATAGAGAGATAGATAGATAAAGATATTATATATATATATATATATATATATATACAGTATATCATTTATACGTATATATAAACATATAAATTTTTGAGATATAGACTTATAATAATAAAAAAGTAAAGGACAAGCTTAGGTCTTAATCCTTATCAAATGTTATTTACTTCCTAGATCATCAAGTTTTAGAATTAGTTCCAAAACAAACGTCAATTAAATATATATTCCCTTATATAGCATTTTTAATTATGCTATAAAGACGCCCCATACAAATTAAGTTTATGATGACCGAGTTCTCTCTCTCTCTCTCTCTCTCTCTCTCTCTCTCTCTCTCTCTCTCTCTCATTGTTAAGGGATATGCTTTCCCTATTTAACTGAATAATAACTGCGATTCATTATAAACAATTTTGGAATTAACAGAAAGGGCGAGATTGGTGTTTTGAAACTGCCAATCCTCATTTACATATGAATTCAAAAGCTGGAAAACAGAGGAAAGATGAAGATCTCCTGTACAAATGGACCCAAACAACCCGTTGTATTCTATTCTATTTTATCTATTTTATATTATTTTATTTGGCTTTATTCTACATTATTTCATATTTTATTTATTGTATTTTATTTTATATCATTTTATTTTACTTATAAATATTTTATAATATCCTATTTCATTCTTTTTAATTCTATTTTATTTATTCTATTCTATAGCATCTAATTTCATTCTCTTTTATTCTATATTAATTATTTCATATCATTTTATTTCATTCATTAGTTTATTCTATCTATATTATTAATTTTATTCTCTTTCATTCTATTTTATTTATTCGATATTATTTTATTTCATGTTATTCTATTCTCCGTAAATATGGGATCGCCAGTAACACTATAATTTGTTAAATCATTGACGAAACGTATATCATTGCTACTTGAGAGAAATATTAAGACATAATAAGAGTCGCCATTGAAACACGAAAATTTAATATTTTCTCAGAGCCAGCAATTTCATTTTGAACTCTTATAAATAACAGAAAATATATCATGGAAGAGCGTCTTCTATTGCACAAGCTTTCGAGATATTACGTCTCTTCAATGTGCAAAACATATTATTATTACAAGGTAAGCTACAACTGAAGTTGGAAAAGCAAGACTCCAAAATGGGAAAATAGCCCCGTGAGGAAAGGAAACAAAAGAAGTAATAAACAATTAAAATAAAATATTACCCACACTGAAGAAGATATGAGACGTCTCGAGTGGTTTTGAGAAATACCCTCTAATCCTCTTTTATCAACGCTTTATATGACATAATGATAACAGTTGCAAAATATATACTCGTCCGATAGCCGCTGCAAATATTAAGGGCGAAATAAGTCGCACCCCCTGTTGATGCCCTAGCCAATCCCGTCATCTCTGACGTCATCAAGGGGTGGGACTTATCTAGCCTGAGATCTCTCCGGGGACTTTAGGTTCTGGCAAGTCGACTATTTTTGAATAAAAAAAAAACACATGGATGTTTTTCTCCTACGTGCAGGAGTCTGTAAATGACGTGAGAATATTCCGACCTAGAATTATGAAAGGAAAATGTCTGCGTGATCCACATGATATAAGAAACTAAAACGAAAATATAAGGTCAACATGATTCCATGGTTAAAGAAGAGACGAAATTAGTCATTCCTCATTTTGGTGAAAAAAAAAAAACATAATAGATACAGTAATTCCATCATCGCAGTGAATAAATTTGATTTGGGATATATATTTTGTTAATCTCGGGAAATTCATTGGATAATAAATGATTGGACGTTAATTGCCATAGATTATAGAATTATGATATTACATATCATTGGCTAAATGATAAACAATTAAAATAATGAACTCTCATTGAAATATTCAAGCCAACAAAATAAACATTGATGAATGAATGAATGCATGAATGAATGAATGAATAATAATAATAATAATAATAATAATAATAATAATCAAAATTGCTCAACAAAATATATGGCCAGTTTCACCAAACTGAAAGTAGAGATAGACATCTCATCCTAAATATATACATCGACTTGCAAAATTCAATTGCATATGAACAGCATAAAACCTGTCATATGCACACGCACATATGCTGTCACAGATAATTGCATTCGGAATTATAAGTTTTTTTGCATGACATTTTCACCACAGAATTGGAGTGAAATCCAATGAGGATAATATTTTATTAAATTTATTAGTTACATATACCTCTACAATACAGAAAGGTCCATAGACACATAGTATGATGGAGACGGTAATTTTACGTTAAAATGGCAGAGACAATCACTCAAATTAATCTTAAATCCGTCTCTCTCTGCCTGTCTTTCCGCTACACACCCAGATATATATATATATATATATATATACTATGTGTATATATATACATAAATATATATATATATATATATATACATATATACATACATACATATACATGTGTGTGTATATTATATATATATATATATATATATGTGTGTGTGTGTGTGTGTGTATTGGAATCATGACGTCCTTCAGCACCGTAATTGGATTAGTGAAGTCATTCAACTCCATCAATAGACCTCTGAAGTCATTCTCAGCTCCATAACTATTTCTGGTTATTCTTGTTTTGAAAGATAATAATAATGACAATAAAGACAATAATTGTTATTGCGTTTGACAATAAAGTAAGCCATAATGAGGACCATGTAATTAATACTTCATTAAATAATAAACAAATAAGACTTTTAACGTTTTTTTAAAAGTTTAAAGGCCGTACATGAATGGCAGATACAAAGGACCAGGGAAGACCAAGCAATGGCTGCTGATGACTCAGCAGGTACACCAATAAGATCCCCCAAACACCCCATACTTAACTCACAATCATGGTGAGGTTGCTGACGCTAAGGAGACTATCGAGCTTGAGCAGGACTTGAACCCCAGTCCGGCGAGCGCCAGGCAGAGACGTTTCCAATAGGCCACCAGAATGAAGATGAAGAATTTACA
>NC_090744.1:121454495-121479495 GCF_036898095.1 Palaemon carinicauda | reverse complement strand
TATTATTATTATTATTATTATTATTACTATTATTATTATTATTAATTATTCTTCTTCTTATTATTATTAATTGTTAAGCTACAACCCTAGTTGTAAAAGCAGGATGCTATAAGCCCAAGGCCCCCAACTGAGAAAATAGCCCAGTGAGGAAAGGAAACAAAGAAACACGACTCGTCAAATATGATGGCTAAATATTTTGTAAAAATATGCACACCTCTCGGAAAACCCCCTCTCCACATACTCCCCCCTACCGAGAGAGTGACCGAAATATATATATATATATATATATATATATATATATATCAATATATTCAGATATAATCCTAAAAGATTCCTACTCCAGCCAACAGGAAAGTCAAAAATGTCCCAAAGCCCCAAAAATGTTTCAATTACCTCTGAAAGATTTGAGAGAAAAGCCTCAGAAAAAGCATAATGGGAAGAGGATCAAGAAAAACAGAGAGAGAGAGAGAGAGAGAGAGAGAGAGAGAGAGAGAGAGAGAGAGAGAGAGAGAGAATAATACCACTAGTAAATAAAAAATGAAAATATATATATTTATATAACAATTAAAATATTTGAATAAAAAAAGAAAAAATCATAATATAATAATAATAATAATAATAATAATAATAATAATAATAATAATAATAATGGTAATAAGAATGATAACAACAACAATAATAATTATAATAATAATAAGAATGATAACAACAACAACAACAATAATAATAATAATAATAATAATAATAATAATAATAATAATAATAATAATAATACTATTAATAATAACAACAACGACTTTGCATCAAACACCTTTCAGAATATTTTTCGCACTACCGTTCTGTTGCAAAATACAAACGCAAATAATATTCTCCAGAGGACGACAACTTGGTCTTCCCCATTTCCATTGCATAAATAATGGGGTCATAAATATGTCAGTGTTTGGTAGCGGGGTTACTCATAGCTCTATTTCCTTTATTTCTGAATGTCTCTGTTCTTTGTGCAAATATATTTTGCAATGATTAAAAAACATCAATGCCTTTTTTTACAGTGGTGCTTTACGATTTCTTTATCAAAACCCTTTGTTTAGGATATTAGTAATTTAGATATAACGTAAAAGCATATACATACCTTGTGTAATTAGAATATTCAAGCATCCTCACAATGCTATTATATCCTTCTTTTTTTATTCTTACCTGATTATAGTCTATAAAACTTATATAATCAGTAATGTAAATATCAACAACAATGGCATTTAATATTAAATTATTTCCTTTGGGAATGTATATCCTCTGGAAATTTATTTTGGATAACAGCTTCTGGCTGGACAGAGATTCGAACCTACGCCTCTTAGCCGAAACCATGACTGCAAGGACTCGAACCAGCCATGCTATCAAGAGTGAGACCCTGCAGTCATGATTTCGGCTAAGAGGCATAGGTTCGAATCTTTGACCAGCCAGAAGTTGTTATCATAAATGATTTTCCAGTGGAAATACATTCCCAAAGTTGAATTAAATATTAAATGACACTGTGGTTGATATTTACATTGATTGAAATCCTGAGTGTTAGTGACATATATTCATAAGCAGTAATTTCACATAACACAAAGATACAACAAAAATCAGTCCAGCATTACAGGTAAAACTAGAGGGGCACTCTTAGAGTGCAGACCTCCGCCGCAGCAGCTTATTTCTGGATGTTGGCTTTGACCTTTGACCTTAACATGTATTAAATTCATACAATCAAATATGAAGTCTCTGTAACAATGTTGTCGAAACTTACGGCTGATTACGTAAATAGGACATTTTGCTTGACCTTTGTCCTTGAACTTCCAAAATTTAATCACTCCCAGACATTTACCTAACAGTTAATTCCTGCAAGTTTCATTACCCTACGATTAAAATCGTGGCCTTGGGAGTTGTTCACCCACGCACGGACACACTCACACGCACACACACAACAAACACACAAACAAGAACGAAAAAATAACTTCCTTCCAACTTCCTTGGCGGCGGTAATTATACTGATGAACAAAAATTAACAAATACAAACTGAAAAATATTTCATGAAAACAAAATTGGCAAGAAAAGCAAACAAAACTGAATTCTACTCTCACCGCCCGCGCCTCTCTTTCACCTACTTTAACGTTAATTACCGAAACTTTTCAAAGAAAGAATAACATTTTCCTGTTGGTTGGTGGAGCTCCTTAATATAAGAGGGGCTTCGTAGTAAATCTTGTTCAAGAATACTCTTATAACCGCAACTCTGAAAGCCTTTCCCATTTTTTCTAGGCCGTCGTTGAATTAAAACTTGGGCAGTAAATCCTAAGTATTTACTCTCATCCTCGCGTCATAAGTTCTTTAGGCTCGCTCTACTGGGAGTTTGCTGAGATTAGGAAATATTTCATATGCATATATATTACTGTAACATATATTTACATATATATGTGAGTGTGTTTCTGTGCATATATATATATATATATATATACAAAATATCCATTTATATGTACATATACATACATACATACATACATACATACAGTACATATATATATATATATATATATACATCATGTACACACACATATATACATAGACATATACATACATACATATATATATATATATATATATATGTGTGTGTGTGTGTGTGTGTGTGTGTGTGCGTGTACTCGCGCGTATATTTGTGCGTGTGTCAACATGTGGAGAAAAAATTCAAATTAAGTGTTGATCAGCGACAGAATGTTTTCATTATATCTCCCCAGGGCCAAATGATACAAAAATATCAGTTAGAGAGAAAAGAATCCAGTTTCATTACGCACTGTCAAATGAACAAAATAAAGAGGATGAAGTTTAATTAAATCCTATTTTGTTTTACAAAGTCCATGATCAATAGTTCATGCTACATTCCTGGGGCAGTGATAGCTTTACTATTTTATTTACTAAAATATAGACTTTTATGACTCCGTTTTGTAATTACTATAGGACTTCAAGAGTTCAAATTTGCAGCATATATTTCTTCAAGTTGAACAGGCTCACCAAAGTCTTTTTTATAGTTTTTATATTTAATATGTTTTGATTTTGTTACTGTTATTAAAATATTTTAGTTTAATTGTTCATTATTTCTCATATCGTTTATTTTTTATTTTCTTTCCTGACTGGGCTATTTTTACTTATTGGAACCCTTGGGATTATAGCATCCTGCTTTTCTAACTAGGGTTGTGGCTTAGCTAGTAAGAATAATAAATATATTCAATATATGATAACAATAGGAACTTTTATAATATTAGTTATTTAAGAATAGAAAAAAAGGGAAACGTATCCTATTATTGCATTTGTTACATTGATCACAGAATATATCCTTCATACTCATCTATCCTTATCCTCTCTTCCTACGCTTACTGACGCAAAGAGCCTTGGTTAGAATTCGCCAGTCGTCTCTATCTTCAGCTTTCAATTCAATACTTCTTCACTCATCCTTTCATACTTCAAGCTCCTTAGTCCTTAGTCATGTAGGCCTGAGCCTTCCAAATGTTCTAGTACCTTGTGGAGCACTGTTAAACATTTGGTGAACTTGTGTGTATATCTTTTTAAAATACAATGAACCTTAACAATGTTAATTATAAAACTCATAATTGCATGTTTTGGTCATCAAAATAATTCTTGAAATTTAAAGATTTTTTTTTTTTTACAGAAGCTCCTTTAAATGATTTCTTTCCCTATCTATCATTTTTGTCTAAGAAATTAGATAAATATTTATAATATTGTGAATCTTACAAAACTTAACTTTAAGGCTATCCATTAAACGAAAGATGTTAAAACCATGATAATGAATAACGATCTGAATAAAAAATGTATGAATATCTCTTACGAATGGGGTTTTTATACAAACTAAACTTTTAAAAAAATTCTGTTTAAAATTAGAATTTTTAAAAATCTATATTTATTTTCCACTATTTTATCCTTTAAAAAATATGCAATACGGAGGATATATCAATGTAACCTATTCACATAATTCGAATTGTCTCAATGCGAGTAGGTATATACATGTATATATATAAATATATACATGTATTAATACATACACATATCTATCTATATATCTATCTATTTATATATATATATATATATATATATATATCACATATACGCATACCTTTGACAAGAAATATGGTAAAATCAATCAATCAATCAATCTCTCTCTCTCTCTCTCTCTCTCTCTCTCTCTCTCTCTCTCTAACACGCTTGTAAACATATCTATTAATAACGTTTAATAACAGAAGGTAACATTGTTATGTCAGTGCAGTATGATAAAGAAAAAAAAAACATATATTCGAAAGCCACCTGACGATAACACCTGTCCTTCTCAATAGACAGTTTTCCAGATAAGGAAAAGACTCAGAAAATTCCATTTGTCTTTGTGAATGGACTGTTGGGGGAAGCATGTGTTGCATTGACAACAGCGGACATAGAATAGGGTCAGGACACCACAACAGCGGACAAGGGGGGGGTCGGATACAGACCCTACAACAACGGACAAATAATAGGATCAAACCCTACAACAGCGGCAAAAATGGGATCAAGACCATACAAAACCGTACAAGAAATAGGATAAAGACCCTACAACAGTGGACAGATGATAGGATGAAGACTCCACAACGGCGGACAGAGAATAGAATCAAGACCGAAAAACAAAGGACAAGGAATATGATCAAGACCCAACCATAGCGGACATAGAATAGGATCGGGACCCTACACCAGCGGACAGAAAATAAAATCAAGACCCTACAACAGCGAACAGAGAATAGGATCAAGATCCTACAACAGCGGACAGTGAATAGGATGTTACATCTAAAAACTATTACACTCGCAACTCAAATTATATATTTATTTAGGACCTTTTGTGCATGTATGCTTATGTATTCATGTATGTATGTAGGTACCCATGAATGTATGTATGTATATGGAGGTATGCGGGTATTTGTACTTTTGTGCATGATTTGATGGAAACGTGAATTGAGTTATAACAAGTATAATTTACGTACAAGAAATTTCTATAGAAACCTATATTTTCTAAGCTTACCACGTTAGGTTCAGCACCAGGACCCAAGAAATTCTAAGGGATCTGCACTCCGATTTTTATTAGGATTCGATGAGTCTCAATAGATGTTTGGAAGGGAAACCTTCAGAAATATTTGCTTCATATGGTCTTTTTTTCAAGAGATTTTCGTATTAAATGGAACTTGAATTGGAATCAGGGTTGACCTGTGTCGCAATCATAAACTTATAACTATTTAAAACTGAAGTAGATATAATATATGAGGACTTTATTCCATACATCACTGTATAACAAATATTGAAGAGAGGTTTCTACAGCACCTAAAGGAGTTTTCTTAAATATATGGTTAACTATATATTTTTGTTGTAATAGGAATAAGAAAATCATAAATACATACACAAACACACATATACATACATATATATATATATATATATATATACTGTATATATATATATATACGTATATATATATATATATATATATAAGTGTGTGCGCGTGTGTGTGTATGTGTACGTACGTACCTGCCTACATAAATAAATAAATAAATAAATAATGTATATATTTATTTATTTATTTATTTATTCATATAAGCAGGTACGTACGTACACATACACGCACGCACACACTCATATATATATATATATATATATATTTATATATATATATATATATATATATATATTTATATATACCGTATATATATATATATATATATATATAAATGTATGTATGTGTGTGTATATACATGTATTTATGATTTTCCTATTCCTATTACGACAAAAAGATACAGTTAACCATATACCTCAGAAAACTCCTTAAGGTACTGTAGAAACCTGTCTTCAATATTTGTTATACAGTCGTGTATGGAATAAAGTCCTCATATATATAATCTACTTTAGTTTTAAATAGTTATAAGTTTATGATTTCGACACAGCTCAGCCCTGATTCCAATTCAAGTTCCATTTAATACGAAAATCTATTGAAAAAAGACCATATACATACACACACACACACACACACACATATATATATATATATATATACACACACACACATATATATATATAATATATATATATATATATATATTCCCTTTTTTCCATACATGTTAAAAATTAAAGAAAAAATATTATGAAAAATCACATGCAATTACCTTCATATTTGAGGTATAACACACCATTGAGTTGCCAGCCCCTTCGGACTTCGCATACGTATTCCCACCAAAACAATTTTTTTTAAACTTTTCCTTTTCAGAGGTTATATCACCAAAGGATTATAACCATTTGATTTTAATATTTGCTTGATTCCTTCTAAATGTTAAATTCTGGTTAACTTAGTTACTAATTAGCAAGTTAGAAGTTGCAATGCTGTTAAAATATAACATCCTATATTGAAATGTTTTTTAAAATAAAGAATGCTTGATTGCAATGCTCTTAAAATATGAACATAATGCATTTCCAATCGTTCTCATAATTGGGTTGGAAATAAAAAAAATAATTACCAAAATATGCTATTTTGAGTGACAAATTCCGTTCTAGAGTTAGAAAAAAAAAACGAGTTTTATAATTCTGTAACCAAATTTATAGTACAATTAATGATACTTATGTCAGCCAGGTAGAATTCATTAGCATAATTAAGTATCTAATTTATATTTAACGTTGCTGAAACAATGAGAATAGTTTCTTTACGAGAATTTTTAGTTGAAAAAAAAATATCATTCTGATAAAATTGCATAATTCCTAAAATATCAATGACATATTCCATGTATCAATATCATAAAATTTCTTTTAGTAATATTCAATAGGAAATGCGTGTCAAAGATATTTGACAACTCTGGGAAGTTGTTTAAATTTCACTGACAAATCGATCCCGGGTTCAAATCTAAGATGCTCCCTATTAGCCATAGAATTAAGCTTCGTACTGTGATGTCAGTAAGGGTTAGGGTAGGTAGGCCAGCAACCTCACACCCAAAAGGGATTAGTTGAAAATCATAAGTTTACCCGGAAACAGAAAACTAAACACCTACGCCATATATTTCTATGGTTATGTCAGCCTATGTGGTAACGTCACTGACTGGTGAGCGCCAGACTACGGTTCGAATCCCATTCAAACTCTTCAGTTCCTTTGGTTGCTGCAACCTCACCATCCTTGTGTGCTAAGGATGGGAGTTTGTGGGAACCTGTAGGTCAACAAACTGAGTCCTTAGCAGCCATTGCCTGGCCTTACTTGGTCCTAGCTTAGGTAGAGAGGGGATTAGGCACTGATCATATACAATATATATATATATATATATATGGTGAGTCACTGGGGCATTGTCCTACTTGATAAGGCAATGTCACTATCTCTTACCTATGCCATTCATGAACGGCCATTGAACCTTTAAACCTTACGTATATATATATATATATATATATATATATATACACACATATATATATATATATGTATGAATGTATGTATGTATGTATATGTATATGTATATGTATATTATATATGTGTGTGTGTATGTATATATATATATATACGTAAATTTTAAAGGTTCAATGGCCGTTCATGAATGGCATAGGTAAGGGATAGTTTTGGTATTTATTTCAGTATAAATTAGTCATTTTTTCCAAATAGGTCTTCGTTTGCAAAGAGAAATATGTTAAAATCAAGATTTTTTTCGGTTTGTCCTTGTACATTTTGCATTACTTTCAAAATATATATTATACTATTGTACTTTTTGCTCTTTCCATTTGTTACTTGATATATTGAAATACTCGCTGCACAATTTCATGGAAGTTTGAATAATTTTGACCGCCTATATAAGGCTTAATGTAAATTTATATGGGGGTGAGTTGAGCGTATTGTGAAACCAGGGGTTTTGGTCTCCTATGTGAGAACGGTCCCGAGATGACAGTGATCGCTATGTTCTTGATATAGCCCAAGACATAGGTTATCAGGAAATGTGAGTTAATAAAAAAAGAAAGGTTAGCAGAAAACATCCTGGTGGGTGGTCCTGGCACCCGACCTAGGAGCATCCACACTATTTCCATGAAAATATATTGGATAATTAAAGCAGGCAGTTGGAAACATAACTTTGTTATAATTTCAATTATAAATACAGAATATGTAAAATAAAAAATTATTCATATAAATATACTATAATGTATATTATAAAATGTAACATCGTACATGTGTATATCATAATAAAAGATGAAAAAAAAAATCCCATATTTTAGTTAATAAAGTTTCCCCGGGTGAGGGATTCTGCTCTTGTCCCTCCAGAGACTGGAAAGGCATCAGCCACTCAAGCATGTTACATTGCTTCCAGACAATCTGAACAACTTAAGTCATTTTTCATGCTTGCAAGAATTATAGTTCTTTACTTAATAACTTTTGATGAATTTATTCCAAATCTTATAGATATCCTTTTTCTGGCTGATATAAACTAATTAAATATATTATGAAATTTTCAAGTGAGAGAGAGAGAGAGAGAGAGAGAGAGAGAGAGAGAGAGAGAGATTTGAGGGTTTTCTGGCATCCTAACGAGAGAGAGAGAGAGAGAGGAGAGAGAGAGAGAGAGAGAGAGGGGTTATAGAATGTAATATACGAAACTCTCGCCAAATGGCCAGTCTAGTCGAGTGGTTGTATCTTATTCATGGGGGTCTACGGAGGAAAAGTTTAGGCAAGCACTTACAGTTAACTCTCGGGGGAAGACGAAATAGAACGTAATTTGACGGAAAAGTTTTCTAATTTAGTTCTCGTGAATCATCACAGCACATAAGAGAGAGATAGAGGCTGACATATTTCGTAATATATATATATATATATATATACATATATCTATATATATGTATATATATACACACACACTCATCTATATATATATATATATATATATACATACATATAATTTATATATGTGTGTGTGTTTGGATTTATAATATAGACATATATATAAACATATGTATATATTAAATAAATATGTATATATATATGTATATATATATATATATATATATGTGTGTATATATCTATACCTATCTATCTACCTATATATATATATATATATATATATACATACATATACAGTACAGACACAATATATACTATCAAATTTTTTTTCACCTGCTTCCCCTCTGCCATGTTTACCTAAATTTTTACCCTACATTTTTCTCACCTTTAAAATTGTATATTTTAAGAGGAAAATCAGGAGACCACTATGTAATAATTTCAGCCCTCCAACCCCGCTAAACAGAACCCCTGTAATATTTTCATCTTTCCCAACCTCGGTAAAGGGAACCCAAGTCCGGCATTTTTTTTCCGCTGTTTACAAACATATTCTTGAAGATGAAGAAGAGTTAGTTGCCTGAAATAATGGAGTTTATTCGTTCCTAAATATGGAATCTTACTGGAGTTGGGTTTATGAAAAACGAGGGCGATTTGCGTAAATTGCTTATAAGCAACATAATGACGCAGTAAAGAGGCTTGGCATAAACCAGAGTAACCACAGAAGAGAGAGAGAGAGAGAGCAGAGAGAGAGAGAGAGAGAGAGAGAGAGAGAGAGAGAGAATCTTCGTATCTACATAATTCAGTTCGCTGATTGATAATTGATATTCATATTTCTCGTGACAGCTCAGGCCGATCATTTTGATTCGAAATAAAAATTGAAATGAATTAATAATAACAATGATAATTGCATCAATAGCCTACAATTTAATTGAAAATATAAGTTAACGAAGAGAGATGGAAAATAGACCACTTTCGATTAATAAAAATAACTAATATAAACAAAATGTTCTTCTTAATACAAAAGCTAATCACTAACAAGAACACATTGCATTTATAGAATCTCCACACTCTTACATTAAAGGAATACTTACTGTTTTACGCGACAACAATCATACCTTTATCAGTTTCTGATATATTGACTAATATATAGAAAACATTCAACTGGGCTTCACGGACAGATTACTCAAGTGCCATATGTGGGTGATATCATGGTGAGGGGTAGAGTGAGATGGTTTGGGCATGTCCTTCGCACACCCCAAGAGAGATTACTTCACCTAAACTTTAAACTAGGCTCCATAAGGCACTAGAAGAGTTGGAAGATCCAGGCCTACATGGCTGAGGACTATGAAGCGTGGAGTAGGAGATAATGAATGGAGAAATATTTATCTAAAACGAGATAGACGAGTGGCGAAATCTAACTGAGGCCCTTTGCGACAATAGGCGTAGGAGGAGATGATGATGAGGTTAGACAATAAAATACATAAATAATAAAACGGGGAGGATTTTTGTATCGATAGTCTAGGGATGATAAAAGTTTTTCTTCCTAGTTACTTTGGACGTTTGAAATAAGGAAGAAATCCAAATGTGGTTAAATCCCTTCAACTATCGGCTTTG
This sequence comes from Palaemon carinicauda, assembly GCF_036898095.1. NCBI lineage: Eukaryota > Metazoa > Arthropoda > Malacostraca > Decapoda > Palaemonidae > Palaemon > Palaemon carinicauda. The sequence goes on along the minus strand of NC_090744.1, from coordinate 121,469,045 downwards.
AACCTAAACAAAATCTCTCAAGTCGGATGTTATCAATCAGTGTCATTTGTGATAGGTGACATTAAAAAAAAAAAAAAAAAAATAATAATAATAATAATTTCCATCATCCACTATTCCAAGTACCGCCCCCAAAGTACCCAGTATTTAAAGTTTTACGGCCAAAAAGGATTCACAACTCAGTTTTACCGGGGAATTTTTTTTTTACTAAGATTTACCGGGAAAAAATATATTTACTAAGATTTACCGGCAAAGTAATTATTCACTACTACAAGTTTTACCGCCAAAAAATTATTCATCACTCAGTTTTACAGCCAAAAAATATTTACTCCTCAGTTTTACCGGCAAAATAATTAATAACAAAAAGTTTCATCGCCACAAAAAGGCACTAGAAGAACTGGAAAGAATCCATATAAGAATTATGAAGTCATGATCATTAAAATAATAATTAGACGGAAAAGAATGAATGAATGTTTACAGGAAGGAAGAGGGAGCGTGACAGGAACAATGTCACAGGTAGGATGACGTCAGAGTCACTCCCCTCCAGGTGAAAATACCTCAGAAGGAAGGACATTTCTTTCCTCATTTACTCTTTATAAAAAAAAAGTTGTTTTCGTAAAATTATGAATCAGTTAATGAGGTGAACTTTTTATATATACGGAAATACATGTTTAGGACGCGAATCATTACACAGGTAGTGAAAAGAAAACGGGAAAAACACATTTAATGAACTAAAGATTGATAATTTGGTTACTCTGTAGAATAATTTCGTTACGAAAACGATGTCCATCAAGGCATTAAACTGCCTATTAATACATACATACATACATACACACACATACATACATATATATATATATATATATATATATATACATATATACATATATACATATATACTGTATATATATACTATATATATACATATATACATATATACATATATACTGTATATATATATATATATATATATGTATATATATAAATATAAATATATATATATATATATATATATACATATATATATAAATATATATACAGTATATTTATAAATATAAATATATATATATATATATATATATATAAAGAAATGCAGCAGCCGTTTCTACTCCACTGCAGGACTAAGGTCTCAGACATGTCAATTCATATCAGGGGTTTGTCAAGTTTTCATCACCCCACTAGCCAATAGAGATTGGTGATGGTGGGAGACTTTAGTCCAATTGCCCGCAGCAAACCGAGCAAGTAAAAGTGGAGCTTAATTACTAGTATATATATATATATATATATATATATGTATATATATATATATATATAAATCTGTAAAACTACACAATAATCTTCTTTCCCACCGTTATCCTACATGGAGAGGTTGGTTGCCTGATATCCCCTAAATATCATCGTTTAGCAGACGATTTTTCAATCACTGCAGTCATCATCCACAGTTATTGCCGATGAATCAAGCTTTTTACTAAAATCCAAGACCGCAAGGCCGCCGCTGTCCTTTTAGTCACTATCTACAATCCAGAGGGTGTACAGTGGTTTTACTCTTACACTCTTACCACAGAGCATATATACATATATATATATATATATATATATATATAAATATATATATAAATGCATAAATAGTATATATATTTTTATATATACATTTACATACACACATATATATATATGAATATATATATGTACATATATATATATATATATATACAAATATATATATATATATATATATATATATATACATATATATATATACATCTGTGTATGTGTTTAGTGTTAATATCACTATACACAGAAACCCACACGCAAATAATACACCAATTGAACAAGCTCTTCGGGTATTGAAATTCCTCTGCCATCGTCTCTGCAAAGCTGCAGCCCAGAGATCAGAGCTCTGGTGTTCCCCACAAGCAGAAACATTCCGCCCAGGAGACAGACATAATCGGGCCTTGCCAGATGAACGATAATGCTGCAACATATTGAAGAAAATATACTGTTTAATTCCGGAGTGCTCTGGAAAACGGTCCATATTTTTCACAGTAATTTTACCTTCACTTCGAATCTTTATGAAATGCAGTGCTTATTAACAGATCCAAAAATAGCATTTAAGTGTTATTCTTTCCAGGAATTTATGTCTGGAATTTAATTGGATTTTGAAGCAGCTCTTGAAGTGTTGGATTTTTTTTCCATTATACGAAAACAAAATTGAAGCGGTTATTGACATATAAATATGAGGGGAAATATATACAGTAAATTCTACTTCAGTAACTATTTTGCTTGAGAAATGCAAATGAAGCGAACTTTAGTGAATAACATACACGAATACACACACACACACACACACATATATATATATATATATAATATATATATTAGAGAGAAAGAGAGAGAGAGAGAGAGAGAGAGAGAGAGAGAGAGAGAGAGAGATTGCAAACGAAGCAGGGGAAGGTAGAAAAGACGATGGATTGACGAACTAAAAAAATTTGCGAGTCTAGACTGGCATAGCACGACCATAAACAGACGCCCGTAAGACATGGCTGAGGCCTTTGTATCGCAGTAGACTAGTTACAGCTGATGATGATGATGATGATGATGATGCCATACACAAATACATACATACATACATATATCATTACATACATACGCATGTGTATGTGTTTATATAAACGCATCTATATTCTCATTGATGAAAACAATAGAAAGTGATAAAATAGAAGCTAAATCTAGCCGTCGTTCAGTCCGGGTCCAGTCACTCCCATCACTGGCCTCAACACAAGTAGTCTGAATGCTGAAAAGTATCTTTACACAGATCGCAACATCAAAGCAAATAACAACAAGATGTAACTCAATCGACAAAAAAGGAAAAACGACTTCCAACTGGACTGACTCCATTGAAAGGAAATGGAAATTAGAGGGGACCTATTTGGGTAGCCATTCAGAGGATAAGATCGACTGGGGAAGATTCGAGAGGGAAGATCTGTAGAGGATTCGTAGAATCTCCTTAAAAATTGGTAAGGAGATTCAATGCTGAATTCTATTTTGTTGTGGTTGAGATATGGTTCCTTTATTATTATTATTATTATTATTATTATTATTATTATCATTATTATTACTACTATTACTACTACTACTATTATTATTGTTATTATTATTATTATTATTATTATTATTGTTGTTGTTGTTACTACTACTACTACTACTACTACTACTACTACTACTACTACTACTACTACTATTATTATTATTATTATTATTATTATTATTATTATTATTATTATTATTATTGTTGTTGTTGTTGTTACTACTACTACTACTACTACTACTACTACTACTACTACTACTATCATTATATTATTATTATTATTACTTGCTAAGCTACAACATTAGTTGGAAAAACGGGATGCTATAAGCCCAAGGGCTCTAAAAGGGAAAAATAGCACTATGAGGAAAGGAAATAAGGAAATATACTACAAGAAAAGTTTAAGATTAATAAAAACATTAAAACAAATCTAATATATATAATGTACGAACAAATTCAAAATAACAAGAGGAAGAGAAATAAGATAGTATAGTGTGTTCGAGTGTATCCTCAAGTAAGAGGTTTGGGGAGAGTGGTGTTGTGGTTGACATGGGCAAGTTCTGCGGCAGTATTTCTATTAAATCTTTGTAGAAGGAAAGTGAAAAAAGGTTGTTGGTAGAGTCAAGGCTTAATGGCTTATATATTCCTTTTAGAGAGAGCTACAAGGATTTCGGATGTTTCAAAGACTTTTTAGTCCATCCGCCGAGACTCCATTTGCTCCCTTGAGTAGAGCGATTTGGTTAGGACGTTTTTAGTTTTTATGATCTTGTCTAACTTATTCTTGAATTTGCTTACCGTGTTACTGTTAACTACCTCCGTTGGAAGTTTATTCCATGTATTTGCTATTTTGTATGTAAAGAAATTACCACATTACGAGAGAGAGAGAGAGAGAGAGAGAGAGAGAGAGAGAGAGAGAGAGAGAATTTGTGAAAATGAGAATGGGGAATAAATCTTAATAATAGATCAACTTCAGAGAGAGAGAGAGAGAGAGAGAGAGAGAGAGAGAGAGAGAGAAAGAGAGAGAGAATTATGGAAATGAGAATAGCGAATGAATCTTGATAACAGATCAACTTCAGAGAGAGAGAGAGAGAGAGAGAGAGAGAGAGAGAGAGAGAGAGAATTTGTGCAAATGAGAATGAAGAATGAACTTCAATAATAGATCAACTTGAGAGAGAGAGAGAGAGAGAGAGAGAGAGAGAGAGAGAATTATGGAAATGAGAATAGAGAATGATCTCGATAACAGACCAACTTCAGAGAGAGAGAGAGAGAGAGAGAGAGAGAGAGAGAGAGAGAGAGAGAGAGGTTTTTCCTTTTTGTATGTTTTGGAACCATAAGCGAGAAGTTATAAAGAGGAAATTGTTCATTTAAACGCTTTCTACTGTAAAGAGGGTCTATTCAATAATCACTTCATTACCACATATTGAATAGTTTTCACTCCTAAGAATATTTCAATATAGTTATTCGGCAAGGTAGGGATATCAAAGCAAGAATTAAAATTCTTATGAATCATTTTAGTCAAATTTCTCCCTTTAAAATTTCCTAATTTTCGAATTTATACGATTTACGATTGTGAAGCTATGATATATGTAAGAAGTATACATACGAAATATTAATCCCTCAAAACATCAGCAATTAATTCATATAACAAAAGGGTAATTATTCTATCAATATATAGTAGACGTAACAAAAATTTATTTATTTGGCCGATTCGATATTGTTATTTACATCTGGTTACATTTCCTAATTTTCGAATTTATAGAATTTACCAACGGTAAAGCTATAATTTTTTTCAGTTTTATACATATTGCAAAATATTAATCCATTTTCACATAAGTAATTAATTTATTTAACAGTAGTTAATTTTATCATTATATAGTAGACGTAACAAAAATAAATTTATTTGATCGATTCGATATTGTTAACTAACATCAGATATCACATTTGATTAGCTCAATTGTAAATTATTAATTTCCGCATAATGAAATAATTTATATAACAAAGAGTAGGCTAATCATTTTATCAATATATAGAAGACTTAACAAAAATTAATTTATATGACCGATTCGATATTGTTAATTATTATCTGATCTTAATTTGTTTTTATTTCTACAATTGCCTACTATAGATCTATTAATATACTACAAAAGACTGAGTGCAGACCTCCGCCACGGCCACTTATTTCTCGAAACCACCTTGCTTTCCCACAAACAATTTAGACCGTAAGCGTATTGAAGTCTGTAAAAACCATGTGCGAACTAGGGATTAAGGTTAGAGTTACTTCGGTCGACCTTTTGCTCGACCTTGACCTTGATCTTTGACCTATGACTTTCAAAAATTAATCACTTCCATGTCTCAACATAATGTTTAATCCCTGAAAGTTGCACTACTTTATCACTCGACCTTGACCTTGACCTTTAACCTGGGACTTTCAAAACTCAATAACTCGCACGTCTCAATATAATAATTAATCCCTGGAACTTTCACTACACGAGTAAAATTGTGGCCAGGGAGTTGTTCACAAACAAACAGACAAACAGGGGCATAACCTCCGCCCAACTTCGTTGATATAGTTAATGATAGAAGTAATGATAATTAACCTATTTCACCGATTCGATATTATTAATCAACATCTGATCTCACGTTTATTTTCATTTTTCTAATTGTATATTATAAATTTGCAATTTGATTCGCAATTATTCTTTAATCAAGAAATAAAAATTAATAACGTAAGCTCAATGTCACACAAATGTGTATATCTGTTTTTAAGCTACATGTTATCATTTATTATTCAAATTACATTTTTTTCTAAATGGCCATTACAAAATGTCACTAACTATTTATCTATGACCAAATACAGTTTGTTTATTATAAAAAATATCACTCGTTTTGTGCATCATAATATCAGTTTACAGTATCTTTTCTTCGAAAATTTCGAAACGCATACGTCCTAAAGATATACAGTATAATCAAGGTCTCAATATAAGCATTAAATAGGTATAAACACACTCGCACACACACACACCCAAACATCTTCATCAATCTTCAATTATCATTTTTCAATACAGTATCTTTCTTAGAAAATTTCGAAACGCATACGTCCTAGAGATATACATTAAATCCAAAGTCTCAATACAAGCATCAAATAAGTATAAACACACTCTCACACACACGCAAACATCTTGATCAATCTTGAAGACGTCAACACCAAAATCCTCCGGTGTAGGATTAATCTTGTCAGGGAGAGACACTCCATAGATTTTGTCTTGTGGGGGAAACACTGCCCCAGTCTCCTGGGGAGACGTTGCCCTTACTGGACATTTTGTTGTTTCTTTCTTCTGCATAAACCTACTTACATTGTATTCTTATGTAAATTCTAGGTTCTTCGCAAGGGATTACAATTCAGGTAAAACCTTGCTAAGGATAAAATGAGGATTTAATATATATATATATATATATATATATATATATATATATATATATATATATATCGCTGAGAACTATGAAGCTTGAAGTGGGAGCTAAGTGGAGAGGTAGTGAATTAAAAGCTCAAGATAAGAGACGACTGGGGAAATCTGACCGAGGCCCTTTGCGTCGATAGACGTAGAAGGTGGTGATGATGACGATGATGATATATATACAGTATATATATATATATATATATATATATACAACCCCTCCGCTGAGTAGGTCACAGAAGGAATTCCACACCGGCCCTGACGAACGTCCTCATTAGACAGTATAGGCCTACTGCATCCCAACGGAATGAATATGGTCTTTTCTCCGCAACACTAGACGTCTGTGGAGAGCCTACTACTTAAAAAGGGCTTGTTTGGAAAAGAAAAGTTAAACTTACGTTTGTATCCCTAAAACCAGAGAAACTTTACAGAGGAAGTTTACAAAAAATTTCCCTGGAAAACGATAGCTCTTTTCAATATTCTAAAAAAACTCTAGAAAACAAATAAGATTGCGATAAAAGAAAGTTTTTATCTTTTTTGTTGGAAAGTTTTAAAGTGAACGGGACTGTGCAGGAATCTCCTGTGTCAGCAGCACTACTTGTCTGAGCCTTTGCTAAGGCAAGAGATTTATTAAAAACCAATGACCCAGAGGTACATCAGCTGATAATGAATATTAACTTAATAAGTGATTTAAAAAACGATGTGATCTGATTTGAAGATAATGATAACTTTGAAACATAATAAAAAAAAAAACACGATTTTGTTTATAACAAGAGACAGCAAACCATCAAGTTGTTTTAAATGGGTATATTGAATTGCTAATTACAGATCAACAGCGAAAGCCAATCAGTCGGAAAACCCAAAAGCCTATTAAGATAAATATCCAAATGTAGACATTTTTTACTCATAACCCCAACGTTATAGTTTACAATCCACACGTGAAGAAATTTCACTATATCTTGTTCTCTTGATGCGTATTTATCACAGTAAAATCTGTGACTTCTAGGCTCCTGCTTTGAAGCAAATCCAACACTGCTCTGAAAAGATGCTGTTAATGTTAAGCCTTATATGTATGTTATATATCCCTTTCTGAGTATGGATACCTTAATGTGGTGAAAAGGTTTTAGTATCGCCATGATCAGCAAAGTTTTACTGGTCAAGGCCACCCATACTAGGTTAGTTTACTGTGAGTAATCAAGACGAAAATTTCCAACCATCACTAATCCGCATTGGCCAGCGTGGTGATGGAAACTGGCCAAACCCCAAGGCATGATTGAAGACATGTCTGAGGCTTTTGTCTGGCAGGGGACTAGAAACGGCTGCATTTGTTGTTGTTAAAAACCCATCGGCGAATCCTATCGTTGAAGGTGCATCAAGGGAAATCAGCTGAATACTTTCCTTCGTGTGTATTGCTCTCGTTAATCCCCCCACCCCGGTCGGTCTCGCGACAGGAACATGCCTCTACAAGGCACCAGAAGAGTTGGAAAGCCTATATCTACATGGCTGAGGACTACGAACCATGTGGCTGAGGACTATGAACCGTAACCGAGGGGCTTTGCGTCAACAGGGGTAGGAGGAGATGATGATACGTAACTATTAATTTTGGGAATGGACGGCTCTCAGAGGTGGGAACCACAATGAATTCTTTTACATTTGCATGTTTGTTGTATTTCGTAAGCTGAATAAAAGAATGTATTGTATTGTGCTGCATTGTACTCATGTATACATGGCTAACTGGGCTCTACAAGGCACTAGAAGAATTGGCTGAGGACTACGAAGCGTGAAGTAGGAGTTGACGAATGGAGAAGTATTGGTCTAAAAGCTCCGGATAGAGACGACTGGCGAAATCCAGCTGAGGTCCTTTGCGTCAACAGGCGTATGAGATGATGATACATAACTATTACTTTTGCCTTTATTACACACATGCGTAATTTGGTGAGTTTAACATTGCTATTGAAGACGAATGTAGTTATGTAATTGCAATTAAATGCAATAGTCCAGTGTTTCCGCCTTCTTTTTATTGTTGTAATTAGTGTTCTCTCTTCTTCAAGCATTCTTAGTACCTCTTCATTTTGCCTGACATATTTTTCAGCGTCCTGCTCCGTATCCACATTTCAATTGCTTCCATGTTTCTTATCTGTTGCTTGAATAGTCCATGTTTCAGATTTGTACAATGCTACACTCTATATGAAACTGTATAAATCTTTTCATCATATCTATTTTTAGTTATCTCGTTAATGGTCCTCTCTCTCTCTCTCTCTCCTCTCTCCTCTCTCTCTCTCTCTCTCTCTCTCTCTCTCTCTCAAAAGCTACCTTACCTCCGGCTATTCTGCCCTTAATCTTCCTACACATTATAAGGAGACGGGTTACTGAAGGACATTACAAAAGGTAAATTTGAAGGACAAAGGCCCTGAGGACGGAAAAGGAAGTCGATGCTAGACGACATGAAGGGAGGGAGAAGGTACCAAGAGCCAAAAGAGGTGTCCATGAATAGAGAATTATGGAGGGTGACTAAGCCATGAAAGGACTTGCTCTGGGCAGACACTATATTACAGTTAACAGTTAACAGTAGTAGCAGCAGCAGCAGCAGCAGCAGCAGTAGTAGTAGTAGTAGTAGTAGTAGTAGTAGTAGTAGTAGTAGTAGTAGTAGTAGTAGTAGTAGTAGTCCACTGCTGATTAATGGTCACTCTTTTCCCATACGTAGATTACGTTATGGTTACCAACATGAAGAGTGTCAGATGACTATTGAAATTGACTGTACGTATGTACAGTTGGACACAGGAATTCTTGGTACACCTCCCTCTGAGGGAGTGAACCCTGTACCTCCCATACCGCACGGCGAGTTCTTGTGTTTAGCCCAGCCCACCAACTCAGCTATCTCTTCCTATACTACCTGTTTGGTTACTTGCCGAGAGGTAAGGGTGTGATAAGGTGCATTTCTTCATAGCTAGGTGTGTCAGGGACTCGTATGTCCAACTATAAATGTTTAAAGGCCGCTCATGAATGGCAAAGGAAAGGGACAATAACAATGCCCTATCAAGCAGGACAATGCCCTAGAGACTGACCATACATACATATGATCAGCGCCCAAGCGCCCTCTCCATCCAAGCTGGGACCATGAAGTGCCAGGCAATGGCTGCTGATGATTCAGCAGATAGATCTATAAGTTCCCCCAAACCCGCCATGCTTAGCTCACAAGGATGATGAGGTTGCAGAGACCAAAGGAACTATCGAGCGGGACTCAAACCCCAGTCTGGCGATCACCAGGCAAGGGCGTTACCACATCAGCCACCACATATATTAAAAATACTTTGAACAAATGTAAACATGTAGGTACCCCTATCTGTTTATTCCTATTATGCGTATATGCACACATGTTGATGTTGATAAACATACCTAAAAATTCTTATGCATATATTTAATGAGAGGTGTACGTAATCGTATATACATTTTCATATCAAAAATATATTTCCTGATATGACACATTGGCACCTTTTCGATAAAATCATACCTATATGTCCCGTTATGATGTATAAAAGATATAATGTACTAAATAATATCCTAAAAACAACAAAATGGGTTATTATAAATATCACTCGTTTCAGTAAAGCATTGCACAGATCTCAAAATTATTCGGTACTTAGGGTTTTGTATACAGTGGATACCGGAATACCCGTTAATATATGAAGAAGGGAACAACGATTTTAGATTAACAAAACAAACAAAAATTCTAAAAAAAAAAAAAAAATCAATAATAATTTCAAATTAAAACAAATTAAAATTTTTTGAATATGGAACGAGAATTTTAGATTAATAACAAACTAAAATTGTTAGATAAAACAAGATTTTTAGATTACCACAACAAAACTAAGATTCTTAGAAAAAAAGGAAAAAAAGATTTTCGATTAACAACAAACTAAAATTCTCAGAAAAAAAAAAACTAGATTTTTAGATTACCACAACATACTAAAATTCTAGGAAAAGAAAAAAAAATTGAGATTGGCATGACAAAATAAACTCCTTATAAAAGAGGGTAGGCTACATGACTTTTAGATTAACACAAACACCTAAAATTCTTAGGTAAAGATAAATTTATATCCACACACAGATCTCAGAACTCTTTAGTAAATAACAAAAAGGAATCCGAAATTTTAAAGATATGATAGTCTAAGTATAAGCAGATGCTACAAATTAAATCCAGAGAGAGAGAGAGAGAGAGAGAGAGAGAGAGAGAGAGAGAGAGAGAGAGAGAGAGAGAGAGAGAGAGAGAGCTAATTGAAACGTTCTAAAGAAGACAATGTGGTATCCTCTTTGTATTTACGAGGGACAATGAAGTCTGCCACCACAGGGAATTATGCCGAATTATCTTTTAGAATTGGACTGTCCTGAAAAGATCCTTTAATTCGTCTCGATTTTATTCCTTTATAAAAAAAAAAAAAAATATCAACAGAGATTCTTGAAATACTTTCATTGTACCAGAAATTACTTAACTGGGTTTCATTGTAAAAAGTTGTTCAATTTATGAGACCTAAATTTGCTTAAACAGTTCGTTAAATATTAAACCTATTAAGCTTGTGCAATGTACCATTAAGATTATCATCATTTTATATATACACATATAACATAATTGTTTTATATATATATATATATATATATATATATATATATATATATATATATATATATATATATATATATATATATATATATAGATATATATATATATATAATATATATATATATATATATATATATATATATATATATATATAGATATATATACAAACACACACACACATATATATATATATATATATATATATATATATATAAAATATGCACACACATGCATATTTGCACAATGGATTGACGAACTAAGAAAATTAGCGGGCTTAAACTGACATAGAAGGACCATAATCAGACGGGAGTGGAAAAACATGTCTGAAGCCTATGTTCTGCAGTGGACTACAGAGGTAATAAAACTTGATGATATGAAATATATATATATATATATATATATATATATATATATATATATATATATATATATATAATATATATATATATATATATATATAATGTATATCCTCTGGTATGATGCAAAAACATGTTTATTTTTTTCAGAATATTCCCGAAAAAGAAAAATACATTCTAATAAAAACAAAAGAAAAATTGATAAAACCATTGAACATTGAAGTAATTAATCACATAAACCTCTGAGTTTCAGGCTCCCATTTCCCTGACGACGCATGATGTCAACAACCATAGAAGTTCTCTCTCTCTCTCTCTCTCTCTCTCTCTCTCTCTCTCTCTCTCTCTCTCTCTCTCTCTCTCTTCGCACACGGGTCATAGTAATAATAATCCTATGTATGCTATAGATAGAAAACCACTTCATATTACGTGATTGACTTTTTCCTAGTATGTCTAAAGGCTAAATTGTAGCTTTAGTAGATTAATAATTCACTCGGATTAATTTGACGTGTATGGGGGATTAAGGAATGAATGCCAAACGTGAGCATCAGATTTATTCTAAAAAGATAATTTACAGCTTCCGGCTTAAAGGTAGCTAATGAATGGCAGAATCAAGGGTCAGTGACAATACCCTCATTACCAGGACAATGCCCAAGAGACTGACAATATATCCATAAGATGGGCGCCATAGTCCCCCTCTCCACCCAAGCTAGGACCAAGGAAGGCCATGCAATGGCTGCTGATGATTCAGCAGGTACACCAATAAACTCCCCCAAACACCCCATACTTAACTCAAAAGGATGGCGAGATTACAGACACTACGAGAAACTATCGAGTTAAGCGGGACTCGAACCCCAGTCGGCAAAACCCCAATGGGCTACCAAAACCCTAAATGATATTGGTTTGTGGAAATAATAATTATAGACAGTTAATCAATTCGAATTAATTCAGGTCACGACTGAAATATAGTCTACTTTTGCCTGACCAATAAATTGAAAACATTTGCTTCCAAAAGCTTCTTATGATTGAGCGTTTATCTGTTAAGATTTTACAAGCTTTGTTCCAAAGGTTAAGTATCGTTTCAAGCTTATACGCAAAAATAATGGAATTAAAAGGATAATCTAATGACTTATAGGTTAGGAGAAAGACAACCGGCCATAAAATAAATATGGAGTTAAAACCTTTTTCTAGAGAAAATCCAGCACAAAACCATATGGCCATATATTAAGAAATACATTTGTAATACGCTGCAGCTGCTGAAAAGCTAAGTTGCTTCTTTTATAACTCTATATGACTTTCAAATATCCGAAAGCAAGATTTCATTGAACTGGAAAAATTCTATTGGAGGCATCCATGTATGTCCGCGAAGGTTTCTAAGGAGATGATGCATTTTATGGTTAATGAACTTGTACTTTATATATTATAAACTATCTAATTACAAAAAGATACCTGAAACTCTTTCAGTTCATCAGGATAGATGCTGACAATGTTCAAGGGGGGAAAGAGTCGTTAGCTGAAAGAGGCTTTTCAAAAATTAGGCTATTCAAAACCAGATTTTTCAAAAATCTTCAACAAAAGCATTAATTTACAGAAGTATGTTTTCGTAGTCTGGCGTCGCCGGAGTAGAGGCTACAGAAGAGGGAATATCATCACACAATAACAATATTCCCGATACAAGGAATTGTGTACTCAATAAATAAGTGACAGATATCACCAACAATTCACGTCCAGACAGTAATTAAACTTGAATTATCATGGCGGAATAAATTAGGGGCCCCTTCTGACCCGTTCTTGTATTTACGTGCACTGTTAGGCAGATATTATTATTGTCATTATTCTTATCATAAAAATAAACACAATATTCTTGAACTTATAAACTGAATTACTCTAGAAAATGTTAAGATTTAAATTGTACGTCACGTGTTTTCATTAAACATAAATATTATTATTATTAAAATTATGATTATTATCAATATTATTAAAATTATTATTATCATTATTATCATATTTATTATCATTATTATTATTATTATTATTATTATCATTATTACTTGCCAAAATACAACCCAAGTTGGAAAAGCAGGATGCTATAAGCCCAAGGAGCCCAATAGGGAAAATAGCCAGTGAGGAAAGGAAACAAGGAAAAATAAAATATTTCAAGAACAGTAACCGAGATTAAAATAAATATTTCCTATATAAACTATAAAAACTTTAACAAAAAACAAAGAGGAAGAGGATTAAGATAATATTGTGTGCCAGAGTATACCCTCAAGCAAGAGAACTCTAACCCAAGACAGTGAAAGACCATGGTACAGAGGCTATGGCACTATGGGGAAGACCATTGCAATACGTGCCAAGCCCCTTCTCTGATCTCCTATACCTGGATCAATAACACAAGTGTAATAACTGGATTATTGTCGTCAGTGTACTTCACGAGGTGTACTGCAGGCATTATTACCTAAGAAAGGGCCAAGGAAAGCCAGAGACTGACGGCAAGTAGAGCAATGGGTTACCCCAATCTACAAGCTTCAGCTCAAGAGGAAAAAAAAAAATACTGACAATGAAACACATTAAGCCTTGAGCGCATCTTGAACTCCGGTCGATATAATGAGAGTCCCTTCTAATACATTACAACCCGCTTTACAGCCTTCATCGATTGACATACAGAAAACTTTAACAGAAAACAGTACTTAAAATATTTAAGAAATATTATTCGTACATAATCTACAGTTCCTCATATCAACTACTTGTAGTGATTGGCATAAATTATTTAAGTGAGGTAAAACCACAAAATTTGTCCAAGAAGACCATTGGGTATTATTGACACATAATTCAATGCTGGTACTATTCTCAAAGAAGGATTTGAAGGACCAACATCCTCTTATAGGACAGGGGTCCTGCGTGAATAATTTATGCTAATGGTGTGGTAGAGGATATAGCAGAGGCATCATCCCCGTTAAGGGATTCCTGGGGATTCCTGGGAGGACATAGTACTCCGGATAAGACTCCTGCAGGATATTTACATTATTGAATGAGGGAAAA
>NC_090744.1:121431995-121446995 GCF_036898095.1 Palaemon carinicauda | reverse complement strand
TACTTGGAAAACCAAGATGCTATAAGCCCAGAGGCCCTAACAGGGAAAATAGCCCATTCAGGAAAGGAAATAAGGAAAATTAAAATATTTTAAGAATAGTAACAACATTAAAGTAAATATTTCCTACATAAACTATAAAAACTTTAACAAAACAAGAGGAAGAGAACCTTGATAGAACAGTGTGCCCGAGTGTACCCTCAAGCAAGAGAACTCTAAACCAAGACAATGGAAGACCATGATACAGAGGCTATGGCACTACCCAAGACTAGAGAACAATGGTTTGATTTTGGAGTGTCTCTCTCCTAGAAGAGCTGCTTACCATAGCTGAAGTGTCTCTTCTACCCTTACCAAGAGGAAAGTAGCCACTGAACAATTACAGTGCAGATTAAAGATTTTTATGAGTATGTGATTTTGAAACTTTCCATCACAAGAGGGTATTTGATGTCAGTAAAATTCTAAGATGACGCAAGGACTCTCGAGGTAAGATGGCAAGAGAACAATCCTCTTACAAGATTTCCTCATCTTGAACCAAATCCTCGACTTGTAATTCCATTTTCTTGATCTCGGGAACCATAACATTTTAAATTTCTAATACAAAAATAAGATAATATTGCATTTATCATAGACATCATGAAGATATACTACTAATTCACTAAAAGGGAAACACAAAAAACCTACAAAATTGTTGGACACATAAAATATTTACAAAAATTTTATTAGGCGAATAGAACGATTTTAATCAGCCAAGAGATATGGAAGGCTTCTGAATTGGGTATTCCAGAACTGACCAACCATGTCCTTAACTTTTGGTGTGCATCCTTTGAGTAATTTTATGTTAAATTTCAAGGCAGTGACACTTATAAGTTAAACTAGGGATCTAAAAGACATGTTCCATTCACCGACATAGATAATGCTATTATTGCTATGCTTTCATCGACGTAGTTCATGGTTTCATCGATATTGCTCAAAAATGTTTCAAATGAGTAATAGGAAGAATGTCTCTAAGCTGAGGAATAATGGAAAAACAGCTATGGATGGCATTTATAGATGAGAAAGCTTTTGATTCTGTCAAAAGCTCAGCAGTAATGAAAGCCCTTGGGCTAATTGATTCTGTCAAAAGCTCAGTAGTAATGAAGGCCCTTAGGCTAATTGATTTTGTCAAAACCTCAGCAGTAATGAAAGCCATTAGGCTAATTGATTCTGTAAAAACCTCAGCAATAATGAAACCCCTTAGACTATATTCACCACCCTGCAATTACTTCTAGATTTTAGTTAATGTTACTCAGTAGGTTAAAGGTTATTTTTCAAACTGGAACTAAAAACATCTTTTCCTACCAATTGTGATTATTCGCTAAGACAAATAACGTTTTTCACTTCATGACCATGATATTCTCGGAATAAACAAAAAGTTCATGTAAAACCTATGAGGGACATTAGATAAATACTGGGGTATATCGATTATTGTATTTGATATATAGCTTCGTAGATAGACCTATTTTGTTTCGTTAATAAAATCTTAATGATTAATACAATATCAGTAAATAAAAACAAATATTTTGAAGAATAAATAAGCAACACTTGATGCTTTATATATACACACATACATGTATATGTGTATATAATTTATATATATATATATATATATATATATATATATATATATATATATATACACACACACACACACACATATATATATATATATATATATATATATATATATATATATATATATATATATAATTCTACAATGATTTAATTCCACATTCTCTTGAATATTACAAGTGATAATTTATATATATATTTTTTACATGGGTATCCTGTTTACAGTAGCTATTTTTAGAATGTGGATCACCAAAGTTCAATGCCCTGTTCCTTGACGTCATGTTTTTTGAAGAAAACAACAAAAATAATTCAACTGCCCTTGTTTACGACCATAGCCATGCAATATTCATGTTGCGAGGAATATGCCGTATATTGAATTGCAATATGGCTTGACTGTTGGAATTTGTAATGGAAAATGAACTGTCCTATTATTAGAAGCATGTCAAAAAGCATTTTTATTTGTTTTGGTAAATTGGTAAACGAATTAACCCAGCAGTATAAGGTGAATGTCCGGAAAATATTTCTCTCTAAGACGATTTTTATCACATTAAACTGTTCTTTTTCCTCCTTTTAATATTTAAAGATAAATATTTGTCGCTTTTCAAGTAATTAGAATCTTATCTTCACTATTAGGTTATTTTAACAAAAGAAAAATTAATGATGAGATTATGATGGTATAAAAAAAATGGAATATTTGTCTCTTAGCGTTGTTAATTATAGCATAATATGAAGTATACACAAACATTTACACATGTATAATATATATGAATATGTATATATATATATATATATATATATATATATATATATATATATATATATATATATATATATATGCATATTTGTAATCTAAATATACATGTATGTGGTTATACATATAAAGAAATAAAACACATACATACATACATACATACATACATATATATATATATATATATATATATATATATATATATATATATATATATATATATATATATATGCACAACATTTCACATCAAATGTAGTTAAATGATAATCTGTGAGTGAATCCCCTTTCCACGGACAACACACAAACGTCAATAGATTTATCCCAATGGTTTGTAAAACCTAAATTCCAATTAACCTTAACGATTAAAGTGACCTCCATCTCTCACAGGAACATCGACCAATAGCAAGTCAGGGATGCTGAAATGTTCCAGAGCAGTTAAAAAAAAATATATATATATAATATATACAGTATATATATATATATATATATATATATATATATATATATACATACTTATATATATGAAATATTTCCGGTGGGAAATTATTTCTGGGTCTCCAGAAAATATATGTTTATCTATGTAATGAAAAGAGTTGTTACGCTTGTTTTATTAATGTAACAAAGAAATTTTAAAGTTTCTGATACCAATGATTTGATCACAATGGAGGGTATGACGAATAGAGACTAAATAAATAAATAAATAAATATATATATATATATATATATATATATATATATATATATATATATATATATATATATAAATCATCCGTTAATAGTCTACTGCAGGACAAAGGCCTCAGACATGTTCTTTCATTCCTATCTGCCTATGATCTTGCTATGCCGGTCTATACAAGAATTTTTTTTATATCATCGATATACTGTATATATATATATATATATATATATATATATATATATATATATATATATATATATATATATATATATATATATATGCAAATACTGTATACATATATACATATATATATAAATATAAATACATATATATATATATATATATATATATGTATATACATATATATATATATATGTATATATATATATATATATATATATATATATATATATATATATATATATACAGATAAACTACAAATACCTTTCATTATATATGTGTATATGTGTATATATATATATATATGTACATATAAATATATATTACATATGTACCTGTACTGTATATATACATGCATATATATTTATAAGGTGTACATCACATGCAGCAAGTATGTCACGTTCAATCATTAAAGCAATTTCGTCTCTATACATTTCCTTCTGAACAACGAACTTCAATCAACTAGAAAGACAAAAAGCTGTTAATTGTAACACGCTAACATCAACTCTATTTTCGATACCGTTATTATATTGTATATTTTTATGAAAATGTTAAGCAAACTGAAAAAAAAGCCGCTTAATGTACGCATGCAATTATCACATCTATGTGATCCCTTGTATTCTCTACATAAAGTTAGTTGTATGAAGATTCGCCTTATGTTGAAGAACAATCAGCAAAGCCTTGACTACGGCTTATCAAAACATTACGCTAGACTTATTGCTCAAGTAGGTAGTAGGTTGGCTAGGGCACCAGCCACCCGTTGAGATACTACCGCTTGAGAGTTATGGGGTCTTTTGACTGGCCACACAGTACTACATTGGATCCTTCTCTCTGGTTACGGTTCACTTTCCGTTTGCCTAAACATACACTGGATAGTCCTGCCTATTCTTTTCAGATTTTCCTCTATCCTCATACACCTGAGATTACCAAACAATTCTTCTTCACCCAAGGGGTTAACTACTGCACTGCAATTATTCAGTGGCTACTTTCCTCTTGGTATGGGTAGAAGAGACTCTTAAGCTATGGTCAGCAGCTCTTCTAGGAGAAGGACACTCCAAAATCAAACCATTGTTCTCTAGCCTTAGGTAGTGCTATAGCCTCTGTACCATGGTCTTCCAGTGTTTTGGGTTAGAGTTCTCTTGCTTGAGGTTACACTCGGGCACACTATTCTATCTAATTTCTCTTCCTCTTGTTTTGTTAAAGTATTTATAGTTTATATAGGAAATATTTGTTTTAATGTTGTTACTGTTTTTCAATTTTTCCTTGTTTCCTTTCCTTACTGGGCTATTTTCCCAGTTGGGGCCCCTGGGCTTATTGCATCTTGCTTTTCCATTTAGGGTTGCAACTTAGCAATTAATAATAATAATAATAACAATAATAATAATAATAATGATATTTATTTTTATAACATCCCCGCGCAGATTTCATGTAATCCTTTTGCAGTATCATATGTGGTTTGAGAATATGAAGGAAATGTTGAAAAGGAAACTGAAATTTATTTGTGTACCCTCAAGCAATGGAACTCTACCACAAGACTGTGGAAGACCATGGTGCAGAGGCTATGGAACTACCCAAGAGTTGAAAACATGGGTTTGATTTTGGAGTGTCCTTCTCCTAGAACAGCTGCTTACCATAGCTAAAGAGTCTCTTCTACTCTTACCAAGAGGAAAGTAGCCACTGCACAATTACAGTGCAGTAGTTAACCCCTTGGGAGAAGAAGAATTGTTTGGTAATCTCGGTGTTGTCAGGTGTACGAGGATAGAGGAGAATCTGTAAAGAATGGGTCCGACTATTCGGTGTTTGTGTAGGCAAAGGGAAAGAACCGTAACCAGAGAGAAGGATCCAATGAAGTACTGTCTGGCCAGTCAAAGGACCCCATAATTCTCTAGCGGTAGTATCTCAACGGGTGGTTGGTGCCCTGACCAACCTACTACCTACCTATGAAGGAAATGTTGAAAAGGAAACTGAAATTTATTTGTGTACCCTCAAGCAATAAAACTCTACCACAAGACAGTGGAAGACCATGGTGCAGAGGCTATGGGAACTACCCAAGAGTTGAAAACATGGGTTTGATTATGGAGTGTCATTCTCCTAGAAGAGCCGCTTACCATAGCTAGAGTCTCTTCTACCCTTCCTATCCAGTGCTATAATAAAACGACGTATATCACTCATATGTACTAGTGGATCCATATCTCTAGCCTGAGATCCATCTTAGAAAATTTGTAAAAGCTCTTCAATTTAATTTGAAAAAACATCACCATGATATGTATAAGTAATTTGGGCATAAAAAATTTCCTAAAATTAATATGCAATCATTCCTAATGCATTTCACGCTAAATGACATGTCATATCCTGTAGCTTTAATCCATAAACGTTTGACTTCAATATCAACTCAACGATAAGAAATGTTTACCATCAGTATATCTCTAAAGGCTAATTTTGATATCAAACTGAGAGAGAGAGAGAGAGAGAGAGAGAGAGAGAGAGAGAGAGAGAGAGAGAGAGAGAGAGAGAGAGAGAGAGAGAGAGTCCTACGTATATGTAAATACAAAAATAATATTGAATCAATGATTGGTATAAAGATAGAGCGTTTTCCAAAATCAACTTTCATTCTGGTTCAACTCTTTCCTTTGATGTTATAAATAAAGTTTTTCCCTTCATTATTAATATTTCACTTTCCCGAAATACAGCACAAACAAAAAAGAGTTATAACAATCTATATATATATATATATATATATATATATATATATATATATATATATATATATATATATATATATACTAACCAATTTTTCTCAAATTTGGCATGAGAGTAGCTCTATATACTTAAATCAATTACCCAGTTTCATGGGTATAGAAAAATAAATAGGGGTTTAATTGTCTTCGCTCCTTAAGCCACCTTAATATAAAAGCTGGCTTGCATCTTCTCTCTATATAATGATGAATTATGTAATAATCATATTCATGGTATGAACACTTGCACACACTTCCTCCTTGAATATCATCTTATTTTCCTAAAAAAATAAGTTATTCCCGTTGTTTAATCCTCTCCTCTATCTATCTGAAAGAAATGGGACCATGTCCCATTTCCCCCATCTATCTATGTCCAAGAGGGTCCCAACGGTGTAAATGTGTCAGGTGGTTCCTGTACTTTTGGGAAAATACGACGAGACAGGGGTGTCCCACAAGGCCAGGGTTTGGTATGTTCACATCTGTTGGACCCCTTTCCGAAATTTGTTTTGGTGCTGTCGTCTTAATTATTATTATTATTATTATTATTATTATTATTATTATTATTATTATTGTTGTTGTTGTTGTCATCATCATCATTATTATTATTAATAGTAGTAGTAGTAGTAGTAGTAGTAGTAGTAGTAGTAGTAGTAGTAGTAGTAGTAGTAGTAGGATGATATAAGCACAAGGGCTCCAACATGGAAAAATAGCCTAGCGAGGAAAGGAAATAAGGAAATAAAGTACAAGAGAAATAGCAATATGATAAAATGAAAACGTAGATGGAAACTTACAAGAATAAAACTATGGTAGCATATATTATCCGAGAATAAAGATAGGTAATAATAAATAAGAAATGGGAGATGATCAAGAACTTTAGAAATAATAAATGAACATTACATCCCCAAGGCATCAGGCCCTCGTTGAGATACTACCGCAAGAGAATTAATGGGTCCTTTGATTGGTTAGACAATATTGCTACGCCTATTAAAGCGACTTTGCACAGAAGGTGCAAACCACGGACTCTTGCATTAAGTCTTTCCTACACATACAAAGAAAAGTGGGAGAGACAGTACCACATTGGATCCCTCTCTGGTTACGGTTCATTTTGTCTTTCCTACACATACACCGAATATCCTGACCTATTCTCTTCACATTCTCCTCTATCCTCATACACCTGACAACACTGAGATTACCAATAATTTTTTTTATTTTAGAGGAGAGATGAATAGAATACCATATTCGTAAATATATATTCCTTTCACTATGGGCTATTTTTCCCTGTCAGAGCCATTGGGCTTACAGCATCTTGCTTTTCTAACTAGGGTTGTAGCTTAACTAATAATAATAATAATAATAATAATAATGGTTGACTAATTCATTCACAGAATTGGGGGGGGGGAGGAATCCATTCAATATCGGAGTGCAATTGATGAAAATATCAGTTGCCATATGGAATGAAGTTAAAAGAAACTGCACACTCAGGTGTAAGAGGGACAGTACGTAGGCCTAATGACAAAGACTAAGAAATAAGTGACTAGGGGACGGAGGCACATTACAAAGGCCCAAAAGGATTGCCTATAGTGCACAACGTGAGATGTAATGAAGGTATTTAATACAACCCCTGCCCGGGGGTTATATTCAAAAACGAAAAATATACTACTTGTGAAATGTAAATCGACTTCGTAGCCTAAGGGTACCCTGACACTTGCACACCTTTTTGCCACTAATTTGTCGTGGCAATTCGTGACATTTTATGGCACGAACTGGAGGATAAAAAAAGAATAAATAAATAAATAAAAAATAAATAAAAAACACCTCAGAATCACAGCTGACCTGTCCACATTAACACGAACTGGCACGACGAGTCCACACATAGTTTGAGCTTAGTTTGCACACTTCCCGCATCGTCCCGACGAGTTCACGAACAGTTCGCGCATAGTTCACGACCCAGTCACAAAATTTTGTCATGAACAAAATTTTGAACATTTCAAAATTCTCGTCACGACATGCCACGATGTCACGACTGGTTTACGAACACTTCATGCCAGTTCACGACGAGTTCACGCCAGTTCACGACGAGTTCACGCCAGTTCACGACTCGAGTCGTGACAATGCGTGCCACAAATTCGTGCAAGTGTCAGCCTGGCTTAAGTGATGACTTCTCCATTTTAGATCTAAATACGGACATGAGTAAACTTTTGCAACACCGGTGGTTGGAAAATATTTCAATATCTTGTAACTCATCCTATAAATAAGATAAACCAACGTCTTATTTATCTATCAATCATTATACGAGAATGCTATGACATCAATTAGAAACATAACATAATGAGTTTTTCACGGTTGAACAAACATAGGTCTACACACATTTTTACCTCAGCCAGCGAAGTTGGGAGGAGGTTATGTTTAACCCCGTTTGTTTGAGAACAGCTGTTGTGTAAAAACCTGGAAATGATTAAATTTTGGAAGGTCGTCAAAGATCAAGGTCACAGTCAAGCAAAATGTCCAATTCACGTAATCAGCCATAAGTTTGGATATCACTGTCACAGAGACTTCAGACTCGGTTCATATTGAGTGTATGAAAATTAAAGCTAATTAATACTTGATAAGGTCGAAGGTCAAGGTCAAGTCCAAGGCCAAGGTCAAGTAAATGGAAAAATTCCGATCATCAACCATGCGGCCACAATTTAAACCGAAAAGTAATGAAACTTGCAGGGATTTTAAACTGCCATGTAAAGAGCTGGAAATCATTAAATTTTGCAAAATAAAAGGTCAAGGTCACGGACGAGCAAAACGTCCATATCACGTAATCAGCCTTAAGTTTGGGCATCGTTGTCACAAGAGACTTAAAATTTTTGTTCCTATTTTAGTGTATGGAAATCCACGCCAATTAATATAAGTTAAGGTCGAAGGTCAAGGTCAAGCAAAAGCTCGAGAAATAAGCTGTCGCGGTGGAGGTCTACACTCTACTGAGTGCCCCTCTAGTTTAACACTGCCGAAGGCGAGTTGGTCGTCCGAAAATATATTTATTGACTCTTGTTCTAATGTTTATCTCCCAGCAGGACTCCCAATACAAAACATGGCGTAAGTCTAAATCTTAAGTTCTAAGGTTATCATAAGATAAGGATGAATAGTGAAATCAGTTCCTACAATAATACACATTAATGCTACAATGACACCAATTGGGAACGCAGCCCAGTGTGAAAAAAAAGCGCCGCAAAATAAATAAGAAATAAATTGAAAAGTAAGGCAATAATACTGCTAAATACGTAAGAAATTTAGGAATATAGGCCTACACGTCATTTATAATTGCCCGTTACCAGCCCACCCCAGTCCCTGCCTAAAGCCTAGTAGGCCAACGTCACTTTGTCTAATAATAAAAAAAAAAAAAGGTCAAAAATAATATTAAAGGATTTACATGAAAATTTGAGCTGGAAACCAAAGCCTAGTAGGCCGACATCATTTTGTCTAGTAAAAAAAAAAAATGTCAAAAATAATATTAAAGGGTTTACATGAAAATTTGAGCTGGAAACCAATCTGCTAATCAATATTCAAAATACAGCAGATTAACATGTCCCAAAAACATGAGAGATTTTCTCTGTAAACCCAATTTAGTCACAGTGTGAAAGGATAGACAACTAATACTTCTCGGGAGCATAGATAACGAATCCCTAAAACCTAAACGAATTATTTGCACTGGAAGAAACATCGACAATGAAAATATTTATTGGAAAACCGTCTATCAGATTTTGAACTTTCATTGGGTTCAATTTCATTCTTCATAATTAGCTCGGAGCAACAGTTTAACTATTGGATATCTGCTTGCATTTAGACAGCAATAAACATAAATATTCCCTTTTCACCCCCAATAAATTCTAATTATCAATAAAAATGGTAAAAAAGTATAATTATACATTAACGGAACCCAACAATTTGTAGTGATATAACTATAAAAATAATTGAATCAAAATACATAAAGTATTTTAATAAACGAAAAAATCAAGAAACAGTTGCATTAATCAAATACATAAAACTCCTGAAACATTATGAAAGCTAAAAAAATTGTATTTTTAAAATAGAATTCTGAAAATGCTCCTGAAATATAAAGCACAGACTTAAAAAAAAATACAAAATAACAACCCAACAATAATTACGTCAAAATACATTTATCAAAATACAACCAAATTGTAACCTAAATATGTTTGTATACATATCAAACATGTATCCAAGCATACGAAGACTAAATCCTTCCTAACTATGAAATGATATTTTCCTGAAAATATTCTGTCCAGCAATAACTATAATATCCCGGAATCTATATAAAATATTACGTATTTTATTCTCTACAATACAGTACGTTTTCATGGTCAAATTCCACATAAGCCTAGTATACGTCCCTTTAATTTACAATCATACGCATACAAAAAAAAAAAAAAGTCTTACTAAGGCCATACAACTAGCTATGACAAGGTCATATTAACTACAATTATACTTAAATAAAAAAAAACCCAAATTACAATATCCTAACAATAATACCTAAACATTTGCATCTTCAGGTACTTACCGGTCAGTGGCCCATCTGGAATCATGACGACGGATGCGCTGTTGCCGTTTCCGTCATCATTTCGAGTTGGATTAAACTCTATAGACAACAGAATTCAGGCTCTTCAATTGTAACACTTCATCGCGCGATATATCGTTTTTTAATCACACACCCCTCCCAAACTCAATACCGTCTTTGAAAAAAACAAAGAAAAAAAAAACAAAGACTCCAGATGCAGAAACTAAGAACACCGAGACGGCAACACTGCAGTGGTAGCGGCAAGGTTGGTAGCAAGCGGCGTTGGGATCTCAATACTTCTCTTCAAAATTTCGAAATGAAAATAAACTAATAAGAGGAACTTTCCCATAATTTAGATTAACAACTTCGAAATTCTAACGATTTTTTAATAGCCACAGATTAGCAACAGCACTGATATCTTGATTACAATAACTAAAAAATTAGATAAATTTAATAAGCGTCTGGTCTTGCAATTCAACAAAAATGAACATCAATCTAGTTAAATATCTTTATACTGTATATATAACATCAACGTGAACAGTACTACAAAAAAACTACTTTAATGTGAAAATAAAAACCGGAACTTATTTATAATATAACATAGCTCCCTGAGAAAGCAAAATTTAAAATGGTATAAGTTATTTATTACCGGAATTAAGACAATTTAAAAACAATACTAATTAATTATAATTATCATCGAGGAATGTTGAAATCAACACTTAATTTCATTGCTTAACATCCACGGAATCTTAGAACATTAATAAAGCATTTTTTATTTATTATAAATTCACGCGGTTTTGAATAACTTTCATAAAATGCGATTGAAAATCGTTGTAATTTCATGAAAACACTTAATAAGCAACAAGAAATCTTAACACTTTGATAAAACACTTCATAAACTATAAGGGAAAGAACGCTTATTTAATATAACATTACGAGATCAGGTCACAAACAAACACTAAGCAAGAACTGAATCAATCCGTATGCTAATGCATGTATATATAGATACATATACGATAACGAACTCTCTTTAACATCTACAATGACATTATCCACTGTATTAAAGCAATCGATTAACAAATTACGTTTTCGTTATATGAAAGCGATAATAAACACATTATAATAAAACAAATTACACAGGGAAAACGAGACTCGGACCACTTGCGAAGACACACCCACCTCTTATAAGTAACTAAGCGTCAATGTGATCTTGTTTAGATTGACCAAAAAAAAAAAACCGTAGATTATCGTGCATTGACATAACAAGTCTCGGCCTGTGCCTTCAACGTTAGCCGTTACCGGTTTGAACCGGTTGTTTGTTTACATGAACATTGGATTGTTAAAGGATATAACTGCTTGTTATGTAAAGACATGGGGGGGCTAAATAAACATTAGATGAGTTTTAGTGTTCCCTATTTAATACAGGGTGTCCCAAAGTAATGTATAAGCTCTTTGGATTGCTGCAAATTGATCAATTTATTGATAATAACGTGGAAAACAGATTCACGGAGAGAAACAATGCACAATGAAAGATTCTTAGAGTTCACAGTGAAAAAGTAAGGAAACATGGGGCAATTTGAGGGTGTTCAAATAAAAAGATCAGCTCACATAAAGTGTTCAAACTGGTTGCCGTTCTGCTGAATACACTTTTCGTCTCGTGAAAATATGGAACTAAAAAATGTTAGTAGCATTTCTCTCGGAATCTGAGCACATTCTTCTTCAATTGACTCCCTAAGTTCGTCAAAGTTATCTACCATTCGTGAAATGGTGACAAGTGTTAGGGCTTATAGGTAGTAGGTTGGCCAGGGCACCAGCCACCCGTTGAGATACTACCACTAGAGAGTTATAGGGTCTTTTGGCTGGCCAGACAGTACTACATTGGGTCCTTCTCTCTGGTTACGGTTCATTTTCCTCTTGTCTACACAAACACCGAATAGTCTGGCCTATTCTTTACATATTCTCCTCTGTCATACACCTGCCAACACTGAGATTACCAAACAATTCTTCTTCACCCAAGGGGTTAACTACTGGATTGTAAATGTTCAATGCCCACTTTTCTTTTGCCAAGGGTAGAAAAGACTCTTTAGCCATGGTAAGCAGCTCTTCTACGAGAAGGGCACTCCAACATCAAATCATTGTTCTCTAGTATTGGGTAGTGCCATAGCCTCTGTACCATGGTCTTCCACTGTCTTGGGTTAGAGTTATCTTGCTTGAGGGTACACTCAGGCACACTATTCTATCGAATTTCTCTTCCTCTTGTTTTGTTAAAGTTTATATAGTTTAAATAGGAGATGTTTATTCTAATGCTGTTACTCTTTTTAAAATATTTTATTTTGCCTTTTTTCCTTTACTCACTGGGCTATTTTCCCTGTTGGAGCCCCCTGGGGTTATAGCATCCTGCTTTTCCAACTACGGTTGTAGCTTAGCAAGTAATAATAATAATAATAATAATGATAATAATAATTTTCACTCGTAAATCGTCTTTGTACTTGAGCTTTATATTCACATTTCCAGAATATTTTCATATTTTTTTTTTTGCTCGATCGTAAGCCTAATATCCGCCATTCTTACTCCAAAATCAAATCTGAAATAGAAAAAACGTTTATCAGCTATTCAAGGTCAAAGAGTGTATACAATATTTGGGATAAAATAAGGTAAGTTTTAGTCAAACTATTATTCATTCATTTTGAATCGATATACGGTATAATCTCAATCATGAGTTTTTATTGTTTATTAGAAAAAAAAACACGATAAAATCTGAAAGTAATAGTTTATTTATGGAAATGAATAGTTCGTAATAAAGTATAAAGTAGCATAAGAAGGACATGCTGTCAAATTTGGTGCACATTTTAATTTGAAATATTTTTTAATTTTCGTAATAATTTTGCAATTTATTACAAGAAACATCTAAACCTTATGACTGTAGTAATTCGTCAATGGGCAATCATTAGCATCATCATAATCCTCAAGTTATTAATTTCTTACCGCATTTTTTCGAGAAAGGGTTTAAAGTTTAAAGGCCGCTCATGAATGGCAGAGGCAAAAGACAATGCTCTAGACTCTAGAGACTGACCATATATACATATGATCAGCGTTCAATCCCCTTCTCCACCCAAGCTAGGACCAAGGAGGGCCAGGAAATGACTACTGATGACTCAGCAGATAGACCTAGGGGCTCCCCCAAAACCCCGATCCTTAGTTCACATGGATAGTGAAGTTGCAGCGACCAAAGGAACTAACGAGTTTGAGCGGGACTCGAACCCCAGTATGGCTCTCACTAGTCAGGGACGTTACCACATCGGCCACCACAACCCTAAAGTGATTGTAGCGGTATCAATTGTATTATTATTATTATTATTATTATTTGAGGTACCTGAATATCCAACAGAGGTTGAAGTCTTTTCACGAGCCTCCAGTGAACCGGGCATCATCGCTAGGCCTATTCGACCACTGAGGAATTATAAATTGCATAACAATAATTGGGATTTTTCTGCGGAATTCGTATATCAGTTATTTATTGGTATGGGGAAACTACACATATACATACATATATATATACAGTACATAAGACAGAGATTCTTATACTTCCAGAGCCTTCTATGGCACAATCGCGTTTTAGTGGTCACCCATCCAAGTGGTAAACAGATCCAATTTCCCAATATTATCTTATATACAAAATTTAATATCTTATATCTTATATTTTATATAACAGTTAATCCCTGCAAGTTTTATTACGATTAAAATCATGACCAGGAAGCTGTTCACAAACAAACAAACAAACACAAAAACAGGGGCGAAAACATAACCTCCTTCCAATTTCGTTGGCGGAGATAATAATAATAATAATAATAATAATAATAATAGTGCTCCATTTCACCATAATAATAATAATATTGATAATAATAATAATAATGATAATAATAATGATAAAAATAATAATAATGATATCAACAATAATAATAATAATAATAATAATAACAATAATAATTTCTTAGGCCAAGAGCTTTGCTAAGTTTAATTGGACTTAAGAATAAATAAAATATTCAAGAGAAGGTTACATTGTATTCTCAAATACGCAGAATTCGAATTTGCAAATACCATACTTCAGCATTTGTTGTCAAATAAGAAATTTCGGAATTTGTGAAATCCTTATGCAAAGGGTAAATTGATATATCATTTGTATTTACTTCAAATCTGCACATAGGTTTTATAGATAAGATTTAAATCTATATTTAGCATAGATTTTTTTGGGAAAGGCATCCGGCCATGAAAAATTAGCCAAAACCAATATGACCAGTGGAAATTGTGAGATTAGAATTAATGCTAGGGCATTTAAAGGATGAAGTGTAGGACAGAGGTAGATGGAGAACGCTGGCCAGAAACATCGACCCCAAATAATGTGGGAAAAGATGCAGACAAAGAAGAAGAAATCTGGTAGCCTATAGATTTTTCTACCTCATAGTTTATTCTTATCCCTTATATGTAATAT
>NC_090744.1:121421995-121424495 GCF_036898095.1 Palaemon carinicauda | reverse complement strand
TATATATGAACAATTAGTTTTAATGTTGTTACAGTTCTTAAAATATTTTATTTTGATTGTTATTTCTTCTCTTGTAGTTTATTTATTCCCTTGTTTCCTTTCCTCATTGGGCTATTTTTGTCTGTTGGAGCCTTTGGGCTTGAAGCATTCCAACTATAGTCCATTTCTTTTAGAGAGTCATATTTGCACCGACTCGCAACGGTGCCCTTTTAGCTCGGAAAAGTTTCCTGGTCGCTGATTGGTTAGAATTATCTTGTCCAACCAATCAGCGATCTGGAAACTTTTCCAAGCTAAAAGGGCACCGCTGCGAGTCGGTGCAAATATGACTAGCTAAAAGAAATGGACTATAGGGTTGTGGCTTAGCTAAAAACAATATCCATAATAATATTATTAATAATAATAATAACAATAATAATAATAATAATAATAATGATAATAATAATAATAATAATGACAATAATAATAAAAAGGATAATAATAATAATAATAATAATAACAATAATAATAATAATAATAATAATAATGATAATAATAATAAAAATAATAATAATTTGTATTGCAATTACTCATTTAAAAAGAACAATTCAGAGGAAAATAATGTATTACATTATCCCATAGATAACTCTATTAAGGACTATTTTACGCTAATGTGTCGGTAATTTTCATAATTATTTCATTACAAAACTGCAATAAACTTTCATTAACCAGATATGTAATTAGCAACGATAATTATTTCCTCCCGGGTAAATAAACACATTTTTAAAACGATAAATGAATATCAGGGTAATATATAATTTAATTTCCTTTGACACAGAGGAAAATTATGTTATATATCACATCATTTCGTATACAGAATAGAATCTAATTTGCTTTTTTTTATATAATCTCTGTCACAAACTATAGAAAGGAAGAACTTATTAATTTTAATCATATTGAAAATAACTCACTCTTTGATATATTACTTGCTTGCAATAATCTACATTAATGCATCAATGAATATGGGGTTGTTATTATATGTTCAAAATTAACACGAAATAATAAACTGAAACATTTCCTCTTTTATGTTTTGTAGCTATTAAATATTAATTTTATATATATATAAATAAATATACATAAGTATATATATATATATATATATATATATATATATTAATAATAATAATGATAATTATAATAATAATGATGATAACAATAATAATAATAATAATATTAATAATAATAATAATAATAATAATAATAACAATAATAATAATAATAATAGGTGGAGTTAAATACTATGGCTGCATCGGCAGAATTCAATTTCTTGTCAAATTTCTCGATTCTTCGGGCAATTCTTTTTCCAGGATTGCTAAAAAAGTACTAAAAACAATATTTGTACTTGTATTAATTACATCCAGCCTTAACCTGAGTTGTATCCTTCACCCTGATGAGCTTCGCCAACTTGCTAGCTGAATGTAGCAATCCTGAAAAAAGAATTGCCCGAAGAATCGAGAAATTGGACAAGAAATTGAATTCTGCCGATGCAGCCATAGTATTTAACTCCACCTGTTTGAAGGAGGGTCTCCCACCAAGAAATAATAATAATAATAATAATAATAATAATAATAATAATAATAAGTTACCAAAAACGCAGTAACCACTCGCAAAAATTCTGGCAAGTATTGGAATAGGCGAGAAATGTCAGGCACAAAAATGCACTTAACATTCGGCACCGCACACCTCTTAGGAGTTCTGGTTCGGACAGTCTCCGCCAGGGGGAAAATCCCTGAAATATTTCTCATAAAATTTATATTTTCCATGATACATATCTTGAGATATTTAGGTTCTTCTTGGTGAGATCTAGACGCTGAGTGTAGAAGGGAGTGTTTATTTGTCTGTTAAGTTCATTACATGTGAGTACATACGTACACAGAGATTAAAGTTATGTGGAACATATGGTAGGTGTCAGTCAATATAGTAGACGATGGTAGAATTTCTTTTGATAATCTCTGGGAGATGGAGGTGGACTATCAGTTTCTTTATTAATAAATAATGTATATATATATATATATATATATATATATACATATATAAAATATATATAATATATATATATATATATATATACATATATATGCATAACACTTATTTTTTCTGTTCATATAATATATAAATAAATAAAATATATATATATATATATATATAATAGTAGTAGTAGTAGTAGTAGTATTACTAGCCAAGCTACAACCCTGGCTGGAAAAGCAAGATGCTATAAGCCCAAGGGCTCCAATAGGGAAAAATAGCCCAGTGAGGTAAGGAAATATATATATATATATATATATACAGTATATACATACATATATATATATATATATATACACATATATATATATATATATATATATACACATTTATATACATGTACTGTTTTGTATGTGTGTATATTTACATACACACACACACACATATATATATATATATATATATACACACATTCATATATAAACATATATATATACTT
>NC_090744.1:121399682-121417182 GCF_036898095.1 Palaemon carinicauda | reverse complement strand
ACATATATACATATATATGTATATATATAAATATATATATATATACATATATATGTATATATATATATATATAAATATATATTTTATATATACATGTATATATATATATATATATATATATATATATATATATATATATATATATATATAAATATATATTTTATATATACATATATATATATGTATATATATATATATATATATATATATATATATATATATATATATATATATATGTATATATATATATATATATAGATAGATAGATAGATAGATAGATGTATACAGTATATATATATATATATATATATATATATATATATGTATATATATATATATATATATATATATATATACAGACACTTGCTCCTTATTACAGAAGAAAGATGAAAGAGAATATGTATTATGACACAAAATCTTATACTCTCGAGACTTTATGTTGGATAAGGTGTTGTTTTTAAGTAATGTTATTAATAACCATAATTAAGCATCTTAAATTCTCTAAGCTGATTAAAGGGATGAGGTCCTTATCCTTAATGGAATACAGATTCCATTCATAGAATAACAATTATCAACATAACAAAGAGAAAAGTGGAAAAGCAATTGGATCCACACCAGCATAATCCTCTCTCTCTCTCTCTCTCTCTCTCTCTCTCTCTCTCTCTCTCTCTCTCTCTCTCTCTCTCTCTCTATATATATATATATATATATATATATATATATATATATATATATATATATATGTATATATATATATATATATATATATATCTTGTTGTTTATATAGTCATTAAATTAAGAAACTAAAATTAAAATATTTTAAAGGGAAACTCTCTCTCTCTCTCTCTCTCTCTCTCTCTCTCTCTCTCTCTCTCTCTCTCTCTCTCTCTCTCTTGTTTATAGATAGTCATTAGATTAAGAAACTAAAATTAAAATATTTCAAAGGGAAACTCTCTCTGTCTCTCTCTCTCTCTCTATCTCTCTCTCTCTCTCTCTCTCTCTCTCTCTCTCTCTCTCTCTCTCTCTCGTGTGAATAGGTAAAAATAATTAGGAAAAGAGGAGATAGAAGAGAAGCTTAAAAATAAAACAACGGAAAGAGGAACTGTAAAAGATTTTTGATGAACAAGGGATTGAACGAACAAGTTCAATGAACATAGAATATAAAAGACAAAGAAAGGTGTTGAAAAATGAAAAGGTCAACTGACGTGAGTCAGTTTATTATTATGAGAATTTGTATTCATTTTATCATTTTCTATATATCATGATTATTACAGTGTTTTCCATATTCAATTTCCTTTCCTCTCACTAACCATTTGAATTATTGACTTTGAATTTTCCCTCTATATTATTCTGACTCAAAAAAATGTTTATTCGAGATCCAGTTGTCTTGAAGCTAACCAAAAGAGATCTTCGTCATAGATTTCCAGACCCTTTCTGACCATGACTTCCAGGAGGACTGGAACGATTACTATGACGAAACTGGAACGTGACTGAAGTTTGGAATTATGGAATTACATTACGGAAAATGATTTTGGGTAATTGTGTTCAGTCCTTTTAGTCTACAATTGTTTTCGAACCTTCCAAGTGAAAATACTACTACTACCACTACTACTGCTGCTGCTGCTATAATATAGTGTCTGCCCAGAGCAGATCCTTTCATGGCTTAGTCGCCCTCCATAATTCTCTATTCGTGGCCACCTCTTTTGGCTCTTGGTACCTTCTCCCTCCCTTCAGGTCATCTAGCATCGACTTCCTTTTGCTTCCTCGGGGCCTTTGTCCTTCAAATTTAACTCTTATAATGTCCTTCATTAACCCGTCTCCTTATAATGGCTAAAGACATTAAGACCAGAATAACCCGAGGTAAGGTAGTCTTTGAGAGAGAGAGAGAGAGAGAGAGAGAGAGAGAGAGAGAGAGAGAGAGAGAGAGAGAGAGAGAGAGAGAGAGGACTATTAACGAGAAAACTAAAACTAGATCTGATGAAAATATTTATTAAGAGTTTCATATGGAATGTAGCATTGCACAAATCTGAAACATGGACTATAAAAGCAACAGATAAGAGACATCTGGAAGCATTTAATATGTGGATATGGAGCAGGACGCTGATAAATAAGTGAGGGAGACCACAAGGCAAAATGAAGTACTAAGAATGGTTGAAGAATAGAGGACACTAATTACAAGTATAAAAAAAAGGAAACACTGGATTATTGCATTTAATTGTAATTACGTTTTCAATAGCAATGTTGAACTCGCCAAATTACGCATGTGTGTAATAAAGGCAAAAGTATTAGTTATGTATCATCATTTCATACGCCTGTTAACGTAAAGGACCTCAGTTCGATTACGCCAGTCGTCGAGCTTTTAGATAAATGCTTCTCCATTCGTCAACTCTTACTTCACGCTTCATAGTCCTCAGCCATGTAGGTCTAGGTTTGAAACTCTTCTAGTCCCTTGTAGAGCCCAGTTAGTCAAGTACAGTATACATAAGTACAGTACAACACAACACAATACATTCTTTTACCCATCCTACGAAATGCAACGAACATGCAAATGAAAAAGAATTCATTGTGGTTCCCACCTCTGAGAGCCGTCCATTCCCAAAATTACTGGTTATGTGTCATCATTTCCTCCTACCCTTATTGAAGCAAAGCCCCTCGGTTACGGTTCATAGTTCTCAGCCACATGGTTCATAGTCCTCAACCATGTAGATCTAGACCTTCCAACTCTCGAGCACATTTAGTATGTATACCTGAGTACAATTCAATACCCGGCCTACTAAATACAACGAACATGCAAATATGAAAGATTTAATGGTAGTTCCCACCTCAGAGAGCCGTCCATTCCCACAGCATGTTCCTGTCGCTAGACCTACCGGGGTGGGCGGATAAACGAGAGCAATACACACGAAGGAAATTATTCAGCTGATTTCCCTTGATGCACCTTCAACGATAGGATTCGCTGATGGGTTTTTAACGGGGACTCTGTCTCTTTTTTTTACATCCTTCCGTGCAGGATTCTCCTATTCTCGGTATTACGATTGGCTGGGCGTATATATTACCACGTTTGTGGGAACGAAAGCATAAATAAATAATTTTTTAATTAAAAGTGATCAAGTACATATATTATATTCATATGTGAGCCTACATTCATATGCAAAAAGACACCCCTATGTACTGTATATTTTCAAGGCTTACATGACTGTTTTTATAGTTAATATATATGAAAGGTCTGTTTTAATGTTGTTAATGTTCTTAAGATATTCAATTTAATTGTTCCTTACTTCTCTTGTGTATATTTATTTTCTTAGTTCCTTTCCTCACTGGCTATTTTCCCTGTTGGAATCCTTGGCCTTAGGGTTGTAGCTTGGATGATACTACTACTACTACTACTACTACTACTACTACTAATAATAATAATAAAGATATCAAATGCAGGCGTTTCTAGTCCCCTGCCAGACAAAAGCCCCAGACATACATTTAGCCATGTCTGGGGTTTGGCCAGTTTTCATCACCATGCTTGCCGGTGCGGATTGGTGATGATTGGAAATTTTCGTCTGATGGCTCACAGTAAGTAAGCTAACCTAGCATACCTGACCCTGACTAGTAAAGCTTTGCTGATCATGACGATACTAAAGCCTTTTGTCTGCTTTAAGGTATCCCCCCCCCACTCAGAAAGGAATATATTACATGCACATAAGGCTTAACATTAACAGGATCTTTTCAGAGCAGTGTTGGATTTGCTTCAGTGCAGGAGCGTAGAAGTCACAGATTTTACTGTGATAAATATACGCATCAAGAGAACAAGACATAGTAAAAGCTCTTCACGTGTATATTGTAAACTACAACGTAGGAATCATGAGTAGGAAGTAGTTACAAAGTAAAAATTGTCTACATTTTGATATTTATCTTAATAGGTTTTTGGTTTTTCCGACTGATTGGCTTTCGTTATTGATCTGTAATTAGCAGTTCAATATACCCATTTTAAACAACTTAATGGTTTGTTGTCTCTTGTTATAAACAAAATCGTGTTTTTATTTATTCTTATATTTCAAAGTGATTCAAATCTTCAAATAAGATCACATCGTTGTTTAAATCACTTAAGTTAATATTCATTATCAGCTGATGTACCTCTGGTTAATTGGATTTTAATAAACCTCTTTCCATAGCAAAGGCTCAGACAAGTAGCGTTGTTTACATAGGAGATTCCTGCATAGTCCCCTTCACTTTAAAAAAGTTCCAAAAAAAGAGAGAAAAACTTTCTTTTATCGTAATCTTATTTGTTTTCTAGAGTTTTTTTTAGAATATTGAAAAGAGCTATCGTTTTCCAGGGAAATGTTTTGTAAAATTTTACCAAAGTTTCTCTGGTTTTAGGGATCCAAACATAAGTTTAAAACTTTTCTTTTCCAAACAAACCCTTTTTAAATAGGAGGCTCTTCACAGACGTCTAGCGTTGCGGAGAAAAGACCATATTTGTCCTGTTGGGATGCAGTAGGCCTATACTGGCTAACGAGGACGTGCGTGAGGGCCGGTGTGGCATTCCTTCTGTGACCTACTCAGCGGAGGGGTTGCATATATATATATATATATATATATATATATATATATATATATATATATATATATATATATATATATATATATATATATATATATATATATCATCATCGTCGTCTTAATCATCATCTCCCACGTCTATTGACGCAAAGAGCCTCAGTCAGATTTCCCCAGTTGTCTCTATCTTGAGCTTTTAATTCATTACTTCTCCACATATCAGTTCCCACTTCACGCTTCATAGTTCTCAGATATATATATATATATATATATATATATATATATATATATATATATATATATATATATATATATATATATATATAATCCTCATTCTATTCCTGGCAAGGTGTTACCTGAATTGTAATCCCTTGCGAAGAACCTAAAATTTACATAAGAATATAATGTAAGTAGGTTTATGCAGAACAAACAAACAACAAAATGTCCAGTAAGGACAACGTCTGCCCCATGAGACAAGGACGTAGACTGGGGCAGTGTTTCCCCCACAAGACAAAATCTATGGATTGTGTCTCTCTCCCTGACAAGATTAATCCTACACCGGAGGATTTTGGTGTTGACGTCTTCAAGATTGATCAAGATATTTGCGTGTGTGAGAGGGTGTTAGTGTGCGAGTGTGTTTATACCTATTTAATGCTTATATTGAGACTTTAGACTTTGATTATACTGTATATCTTGAGGACATATGCGTTACGAAATGTTCTAGGAAAAGATACTGTATTCAGAAATGATAATTCAAGATTGAAGACGTTCAGGTGTGAGTGAGTATGTGTGAGTGTGTGCGAGTGTGTTTAGACCTATTTACTGCTTATATTGAGACTTTAGACTTTGATTATACTGTATATCTTTAGGACGTATGCGGTTCGAAGTGTTCTAAGAAGAGATACTGTATTCAGAAAATGACAATTGAAGATTGATAAAGACGTTTGGGTGTGCGAGAGTGTTTGTGTGCGAGTGTGTTTATATCTATTTAATGCTTATATTAAGACCTTGATTATACTGTACATAATTATCTTTAAGACGTATGCGTTTCGATATTTTTGAAGAAAAGATACTGTAAACTGATATTATGATGCACAAAACGAGTGATATTTTTTATAATAAACTAACTGTATTTGATTGAAAATTTAACTAAAAATCAAATTTCAAATTTATAGTATACAATTAGAAAAATTCAATTAAACGTGAATTCAGATGTTGATTAATAGTATCTAATTGGTGAAATAGGTTAATTATCATTACTTCTATCATTACTTCTGCCAACGAAGTTGGGCGGAGGTTATGCTCCTGTTTTTCTGTTATTTTGTTTGTGAACAACTTCTTGGCCACAATTGTACTCAGAGAAGTGAATTGTTCAGGGATTAATTATTATGCTGAGTTATTGAATTTTGAAAGTCCCAGGTTAAAGGTCAAGGTCAAGGTCGAATGATAGAGTAGTGAAACTTTCAGGGATTAAATATTAAGTTGAGACGTGGAAGTGATTAAATTTTTAAAGTCCTAGGTCGAAGATCAAGGTCAAGGTCGAGCAAAAGGTCGACCGAATTAACCCTAACCTTAATCCCAAAGTACGCACATGGTTGTCACGCAGACTTCAAAAACGCTTACGGTCTAAATTGTTTGTGGGGAAGTCAAGTTGGTTTCGAGAAATACGTGGCCGTGGTGGAGGTCTGCACTCTTAGTCTTTTGTAGTATATCAATAGATCTATAGTAGGCAATTATAGAAATAAAAATAAAGATCAGATAATAATTAACAATATCGAATCGGTCATCTAGATTAATTTTTGTTACGTCTTCTATACATTGATAAAATGATTAGCCTACTCTTTGTTATATAAATTATTTAATTATGCGGAAATTAATAATTTACAATTGAGCAAATCAAATGTGATATCTGATGTTAGTTAACAATATCGAATCGATCAAATAAATTTATTTTTTTTACGTTTACTATATTCGGATAAAATTAATCACTGTTAAATAAATTAATTACTTATGTGTAAATAGATTAATATTTCGTAATGTGTATACACCTGAAAATAACTATAGCTTTACCGTTGGTAAATTCTATAAATTCGAAAATTATGAAATGTGACCAGATGTAAATAACAATATCGAATCGGCCAAATAAATTAATTTTTGTTACGTCTACTATATATTCATAAAATAGTTACTCTTTGTTATATAAATTAATTGCTGATGTGTTAAGGGATTAATATTTCGTAATATGTATACTTCTTACATATATCATAGCTTCACCAATCGTAAATTGTATAAACTCGAAAATTAGGAAATTTTAAAGGGATAAATTTGACTACTCAAAAGATTCATAAGAATTTTAATTGTTGCTTTGATATCCCGTATTGAAAGATTCTTAGGAATGAAAACTATTCCATCTGTGGTAATGAAATGATTGTTGAATAGACCCTCTTTACAGTAGAAAGCTTTTAATTGAACAATTTCCTCTATATAACTTCTAGCTTTTGGTTCCAAGAAGAAACTCTCTCTCTCTCTCTCTCTCTCTCTCTCTCCTCTCTCTGAAGTTGATCTATTATTGAGTTTTATTCTTCATTCTTACTAGCACAAATTCTCTCTCTCTCTCTCTCTCTCTCTCTCTCTCTCTCTGAAGTTGATCTGTTATCGAGATTCATTCTCTATTCTTATTTCCATAACTCTCTCTCTCTCTCTCTCTCTCTCTCTCTCTCTCAAGGTGATCTATTATTGAGATTTATTCTTCATTCTCATTTGCACAAATTCTCTCTCTCTCTCTCTCTCTCTCTCTCTCTCTCTCTCTTTTGTAATGTGGTAATTTCTTTACATACAAAATAGCAAATACATTGAATAAACTTCCAGTGGATGTAGTGAACAGTAACACGGTAAGCGAATTCAAGAATAAGTTAGACAAGAGCATAAAAACTCTCTAAACGTTTAAACCAAATCGCTCTACCAAAGAGCCAATGTAGTCTCCGCGGATGGACTAAAAAGTCTTTGAAACATTTAAAACCTTGTAACTCTCTCCATAAGGAATATGTAGGTCACTAGGCCTTGACTCTACCAACAACCATTTTTGTCTTTTCTCCTACAAATATTTAGCAGAAATACATCCACATACTTTGCCCATATCAACCACAACACCCCTCTCCCCAAAACTCTTGCTTGAGGGTTCACTCGAGCACACTCTACTATCTTATTTCTCTTCCTCTTATTATTTTGAAATTTTTCATACATTACATATATATATATATATATATATATAACAGATTTATTTTGATGTTGTTATTATTCTTAAACTTCTCTTGTAATATATTTCCTTATTTCCCTGTTGGAGCCCTTTGGCTTATAGCATCCCGCTTTTCCAACTAGTGTTGTAGCTTAGCAAGTAATGATAATAATAATGATAATAATAATAATTATGATGTTAATAATAATAATAATAATAATAATATGGAAAGGAATCATAACTTAACCACATCAAAATAGAATTGAGCATTGAATCCCCTCACCAATTTTGAAGCAGATTCTACGAATCCTCTACAGATGTTCCCTCTTGAATCTTCCCCAGTCGATCTTATCTTCTGAATGACTACCCAAATAGGTCCCTCCAATTTCCATTTCCTCTCAAAGGAGTCCAGTTTGAAGTCGTTTTTCCTTTTTGTCGATTGAGTTACATCTTGTTGTTATTTGCTTTCGATGTTGTGAATCTGTGTAAAGATACTTTTCAGCATTCAGAGTACTTGCGTAGAGACCAGTGATGGGAGTGACTGGGCCCGGACTGAACGACGGTTAGTTTTAACTTCCATTTTATCACTTACTATTGTTTTCATCAAATGAGAATATAGATGCGTTTATATAAACACACATGCGTATGCATGTGTGTAATTATATATGTATGTATGTAAGTATGTCGTCATCATTATCATCATCAGCCGTAACTGGTCTACTGCAATACAAAGGCCTCAGAAATGTCTTACGGGCATCTGTTTATGGTCGTTCTGTGTTAGTCTAGACCCGCACATTTTCTTAGTTCGTCAATCCATCGTCTTTTCTACCTTCCCCTGCTTCGTTTGCAATCTCTCTCTCTCTCTCTCTCTCTCTCTCTCTCTCTCATTTATATATATATATATATATGTGTGTGTGTGTGTGTGTGTGTATTCATGTATGTTATTCACTAAAGTTCGCTTCATTTGCATTTCTCAAGCAGAATAGTTACTGAAGTAGAATTTACCGTATATATTTCCCCTTATATTTATATGTCAATAACTGCTTCAATCTTGTTTTCGTATAATGAAAAAAAAAAACCAACACTTCAAGAGCTGCTTCAAAATCCAATTAAATTCCAGGCATAAATTCCTGGAAAGAATAACACTTAAATACTATTTTTGGATCGGTTAATAAGCACTGCATTTCATAAAGATTTGAAATGAAGTTAAAATTACCTGGAAAAATATGGACCGTTTTCCAGAGCACTCCGGAATTGAACAGTATATTTTCTTCAATGTGTTGCAGCATTATCATTCATCTGGCAAGGCCCGATAATGTCTGTCTCCTGGGCGGAATGTTTATGGTTGTGGGGAACACCAGAGCTCTGATCTCTGGGCTGCAGCTTTGCAGAGACGATGGGAGACGATTTTCAATACCCGAAGAGCTTCTTCAATTGGAGTATTATTTGCGTGTGGGTTTCTGTGTATAGTGATATTAACACTAAACATATACACATATGTGTTTATATATATATATGTGTGTATATATAATATATATAAAATATATATATATATATATATACATATATATATAATATATATTAGTATATATATGTATATATATAAATATATATATATATATATATTAGTATATATATATATATATATATATATGCTCTGTGGTAAGAATGTCAGAATACTACCACTGTACAGCCTGTGCGTCGTAGAAAGCGACAAAAAGGACAGCCGCAGCCTTGCAGTCTTGGATTTTAGTAAAAGGCTTGACTCATTGGCAATAACTGTGGATGATGACTGCAATGGTAGAAAAATCGTCTGCTAAATTATGAACTTGGTGATATTATAGGGCACATCAGGCAACCAACCTCTCCATGTAGGGATAACGGTGGGAAAGAAGAAAAATATTGTAGAGTTTTATATATGTATATATATATATATATATATATACACACACACACATACACACACATACCTACTAATAAGGTCCACCTATACTAGGTCGGTTTGCTGCGGTGGATTAGACTAAAGTCTCCCACCATCACCAATCTCTATTGGCCTGCGGGGTAATGAAAACTTGCCAAACCCCTGACATGAATCGGCATGTCTGAAACGTTAGTTCCGCATTGGAGTAGAAACGGCTGCATTTGTTTATATATATATATATATATATACGCATATATATATACATATATATATATATATATATATATATATATAATATATATATATGTATATATATATATATATATATACATATATAATATATATATATATATATAAATATTGATAGACAATGTAATGCCTTGATGGACATCGTTTTCGTAACGCAATTATTCTAGAGTGTAACCAAATTATCAACCTCTAATTCATTATGTGTGTTTTTCTTGTTTTTTTCCACTACCTTTGTAATGATTCACGTCCTAACATACGTATGTATTAAAACGTCCATCTCATTAACTGATTCATAATTTTACGAAACTACTTTTTTTTCTAAAGAGTAAATGAGGAAAGAATGTCTTTACTTCTGAGGTATTTTCACTTGGAGGGGAGTGTCTCTGACGTCATCCTTCCTGTGACATTGTTTCTGTCACGCTCCCTCTTCCTTCCTGTAAACATTCATTTCTTCTTTTCGGTCTAATTATGATTTTCATGATCATGACTTCATAATTCTTATATGGATTCTTTCCAGTTCTTCTTGTGCCTTTTTGTGGCGATGAAACTTTTAGTGAATCATT
Organism: Palaemon carinicauda; assembly: GCF_036898095.1. Taxonomy (NCBI): domain Eukaryota; kingdom Metazoa; phylum Arthropoda; class Malacostraca; order Decapoda; family Palaemonidae; genus Palaemon; species Palaemon carinicauda. Next base: position 121,406,666 of record NC_090744.1, on the reverse strand, counting down.
TTTTAGCGGTAAAAAGTTCAAGTATGTGATTAATTATTTTGCCGGTTAAAACTGAGTAGTAGATATTTTTTGGCTGTAAAAACCTGAGTAGTAAAAGAAAATTTTAGGGGGTAAAACTTAGTAAATAATTTTTTGACGGTAAAACATTTAGTAGGTGAATAATTATTTTGCTGGTTAAAACTGAGTAGTAAATCATGTTTTGGTTGTAAAACCGTGTGTGTGAATAATTTTTTTACGGTAAAACTTTTAGTGATTTATTATTTTGGCGGTAAAACTGAGTGGTAAATAAATTTTCTGGCGGTAAAACTGAGTTGTAAATAATTTTTTTTTGCGGTAAAACTGGGTAGTGAATAATTAATTGGCGGTAAAACCTTTAGTAGTTAATAATTATTTAGCCGGTAAAACTGAATAATTTTTGGTCTGTAATACTCTGAATACCGAATACTTTTTGGCGCCGGTTCTTTGGAAATTATTCATTTTTCTTTTTTTTTAATGTCACTTATCACAAAGGACATTGATTGATAACATCCGACTTGAGAGATTTTGATTAGGTTCAAAGCAGATAGTTGAAGGGATAATCCAATTTATTGTCTGCATTTAACCTCATTTGGAGTCGTTTCTTATTTCAAACTCCCTAAAGTAACTAAAAAGTAAAACTTTTATTATCCCTAGACTATCGATACAAAAACCCCCCCCCTTTTTATTATTTATGTCTTTTATTGTGTATCATCATTATATATCATCATCTCCTACGCCTATTAACGCAAAGGGCCTCAGTTAGATTTCGCCACTTGTCTATCTTGAGGTTTTAAATAAATATTTCTCCATTCATTATCTCCTACTCCACGCTTCATAGTCCTCAGCCATGTAGGCCTGGATCTTCCAACTCTTCTAGTGCCTTATGGAGCCTAGTTTAAAGTTTAGGTGAAGTAATCTCTCTTGGGGGAGTGCGAAGGACATACCCAAACCATCTCTATCTACCCCCTCACCATTATGTCACCCACATATGGCACTTGAGTATCTCTCTGGTGAGCCCAGTTGAATGTTTGGTATATATTAGTCAATATATCAGAAAACTGATAAAGGTATGATTGTTGTTGCGTAAAACTTAGTATTCCTTTAATCTAAGAGTGTGGAGATTCTATAAATGCAATATGTTCTTGTTAGTGATTAGCTTTTGTATTAAGACGAACATTTTGTTTATATTAGTTTATTTTTATTATTCGAAAGTGGTCTATTTCCCATCTCTCTTCGTTGACTTATATTTTCAATGAAAATTGTAGGCTATGGATGAAATTATCATTGTTATTATTAATTTATTTCATTTTTTATTTCGAATAAAAATGATCGGCCTGAGCTGTCACGAGAGAATATGAATATCAATTATCAATCAGGGAACTGAATTATGTAGATACGCAGATTCATTACTCTCTCTCTCTCTCTCTCTCTCTCTCTCTCTCTCTCTCTCCTTTTGTGGTTACTCTAGTTTATTGCCAAGCCTCTTTTACTGCATCATTATGTTTGCTTAAAAGCAATTTACGCCAAATCGCCTTCGTTTTTCATAAACCCAACTCCAGTAAGATTCCATATTTAGGAACGAATAAAACTCATTATTTCAGGCAACTAAAATCTTCATCTTCATCTTCAGAATATGTTTGTAAACAGCGGAAAAAAAAATGCCGGACTTGGGTTCCCTCTACCGAGGTTGGGGACAGATGAAAATATTACAGGGGTTCCGTTTAGCGGGGTTGGAAGGGTGAAATTATTACATAGTGGTCTCCTGATTTTCCTCTTAAAATATACAATTTTAAAGGTGAGAAAAATGTAGGGTAAATAAAGGTAAACATGGCAGATGGGAAGCAGGTGAATGAAAATTAGATAGTATATACTGTGTCTGTATATATATATATATATATATATATAATATATATAGATATAGATATAGATATATGTATATATATAGCCTATATATATATACTATATATATATATTTATTTAATTTATACATATATTTATATATATATGTCTATATGATAAATCCAAACACACACACACACACACACACATATATATTATATATAATATATATATGTTCATATATGTATAAATATATATGAGTGTGTGCGTGTGTATATATATATGTTTATACACAGACACACACACACACACACTCACACACACACACACACACACACACATATATATATATATATATATATATTACCAAATATGTCAACTATCCATCTCTCTCATGTGTGTTGTGATGATTCACGAGAACCAAATTAAAAACTTTTTCCGTCAAATTACGTTCTATTTCGTCTTCCCCAGAGAGTTAACTGAAAGTGCTTGCCTAAACCTTTTCGACAGACCCACATGAATAAGATACAAGCACTCGACTAGACTGGCCATTTGGCGAGAGTTTCGTATATTACATACTATAACCTCTCTCTCTCTCTCTCTCTCTCTCTCTCTCTCTCTTTGGGAAGGATATGGAAAATATAACTTTTACAGTAAGAATATAAAATGGTAAGAAATAAATGAAGAACTGAATAAAGAATGGAAAAATGTATTTATGAGCTGATAATATACAGGTAAAATACGGGATATACTGTACAAAATACTGGAGAAAATTGTTGAAAAATATGTACCCAAAAAAAAACAATAAACAAAAGACGTACATACCAAGAGACAGAAGGATCTTATTTCAGAAAATTAAAAAGTGGAAGAAAAATCTTGCAAAAGAAAAAAATGTGTGGGAAAATGAGGGAAATAAAATGTAAGATAGAAAATGCAGAACAAAAGATTATACAGTCGAAAGAAAATGAAAAAAGGGTCTTAGAAGAAAGGACACTTCAAAATATAAAAAGAAACCCCAAAGTACTTTACTCCTATGCAAAAAAGATGAATAAAAAGGAGAATAGAAATAGGCCCTCTAAGATTGAAGGGACGGCTAGACGAATGAAAAAAAGGAAATATGCAACATATTAGCAGAAAAAATATAAGAGTGAGTTCACGCCAAGAATTGCGAATGAGAATAATGAAACAGGAAATGAGAGAAGAAAATGTTGAATATCTAACGGATATAGATATTAATGAAGCAGATATTGTTACGGCTATAAACGAAATTAAAAATGGATCGGCAGCCGGACCAGATGGAGTTCCAGCGATTTTGTTAAAAAAAACTGCAAACACTATCGCGAAGCCACTTGCAATACTGCTAAGACAGAGTATAGATATGAGCGAGATATATGTTAAACATAAATTAGCTTATATAACCCTATCTTCAAAAGTGGATCAAGACTAGAGGCAAGCAATTATAGACCTGTTTAGTCTAACATCACATATTATGAAAGTGTATGAGAGGGTAATAAAAAAGAAAATAATGAACCATTTGGTCAAAAATAATTTGTTTAATATGGGTCAACACGGTTTCGTACCTGGAAAAAGTACACAGACCCAACTGATAGCTCACTATGAAAACATATACAATAATATGATAAATGAAAAAGACACAGATGTGATCTATCTAGATTTTGCAAAAGCCTTTGACAAGGTAGACCATTACATATTGGAGAAAAAAATGAGAAAGCATAATATTGTGGGAAAGATAGGAAAATGGGTTAAAAGAATTCCTGCAAAACAGGAAACAGATAGTGGTTGCAAATGACGAGAAATCAGATGAAGCCCAGGTAATATCTGGTTGTGCCCCAAGGTACGGTATTAGCTGCACTGCTATTTGTTATTATGATCTCAGACAGACTGTGATGTTGAAAACTCCGTAGTGAGAAGTTTCGCCGATGACACAAGAATAAGTAGAGAAATTACTTGTGATGAAGATAGGAACTCACTACAAAGAGATCTAAACAAAATATATGAATGGACGGAGATTAAAATAGGATGGTATTTAACTCCGATAAATTCGAATCAATAAATTATGGAAACAGAGAAGGAATGGTGTATGCATACAAGGGACCTAATAATGAGACAATCACAAACAAGGAAGCAATTAAAGACCTTGGTGTAATTTTAAATAGGAATATGTTATGCAACGACCAAATAGCAACACTGTTGGCTAAATGTAAAGCAAAAATGGGAATGTTATTCAGACACTTTAAAACAAGAAAGCTGAACACATGATTATGCTTTACAAAACTTATGTGCGTAGTACACTCGAGTACTGCAATGTGATATGGTACCCACACTACCAAAAGGATATATTGCGCAAATAGAGAGTGTACAAAGGTCCTATACTGCTAGAATAGAAGAAGTTAAGGACCCTTGATTACTGGGAAAGACTGCAATTTTTAAAACTATACAGTCTAGAAAAGGAGAAGAGAACGCTACATGATAATACAAGCATGGAAGCAAATAGAAGGAATTGCTGAAAACATCATGGAGCTTAACCCTGGAACACTGAACGAGGGTATAGATTACCAGAGTAGGTGACGTCATTCGTGTTCCCCCCCTCTTCCCCACAAGCCAGCGCGCTGGGACTCAGTATAGCTTCAGTCTACCCTATGGGGTTTATAGGGGGGAAGTCGCGTCGCTCCAATCCTCTGCCTGGATTTTGCGCTACAGACGTGTTCGGGTACCGTTTACCCACGTTCAGTGATAAGAGTATATAGAAAAAACTGCAGGTGCTGGACCATCGGCAGCCGAGATGAGGATACCCTATGGTCCGTTGCACGAAGTGTGACTCCAAGGCAGACAAAAAGACACGTTTCAGGTGTCACAGCTGCCGCCAACCTGTTTGCCCGAGCCACTACTTCCCCTACTGCTGTGATTGCATATAAGGCTGAGGTAGGTAATATATATAAAACTAAGATTTTGAGTGATAATGTGTGATAAAGTATAAAAAGAAATATAATAAAACACATTATATTCCACAATTGTCATTTTCTGGTGCACTAAAAAAAGGGTGTTTTTCCTACTCTCTTCCCTACAGTTCCCGCATCCCCCGTGCCTTGATGACCCCCTGGGATGAGAGCCTGACATCCTTGGAGCGTGTGGGAGCATCTGAGCGATTTTTTGGGGAGGGTTTTTTTTTTGCTTAATTTTTTTGCAAAAACATTCAAATTTTTTCACTTTTTTACATTCCTTTCTTTTTGCTTTTTAATTCAAGTTTCTGAAAGTAAGTATTCTAATTTAATAGTTTCATTACTAGGTAATAGGGTTAAATTTAGTGTGTAAGGGATAGGATTAATAAATTTGCATATTTACTATTTTTCTTTAATTTTCCAAAATCGGGTATAAACTACCCACGTTCAGTGGCCGTGTAACAGGGAAACGGGTTCAGTGTTCCAGGGTTTTAAAGTATCAGAAAGAGCAAGCAGAGGTAGATTAATAGTGCCAAAAAGCATTCCAGGTAAACTGAGAAAGGCGCACAGGACATTAATCCACTACGCACCAGCATCGATAATGCAGCGACTAATTTAATGTGCTGCCAGCTCATCTAAGAAACATATCAGGAGTGAGCGTAGATGCGTTTTAAAAATCAGCTCGATAAATACCTAAGATGCATCCCAGACCATCCAAGACTGGAAGATGCAAAATACACGGAAGATGTATTAGCAACTCTCTGGTGGATATACGAGGTGCCTCACACTGAGGGACCTGGGGGAACCCAAACAAAAAATAAGGCAATAAGGTAAGGTAAGGCTCTCTCTCTCTCTCTCTCTCTCTCTCTCTCTCTCAGTTTTGTATCTGTGTGCTAGTGAGTGATTACACTTTTGCGACCCTATAAAATATCATGATTTAACGCGGATAACAAAAGGCTATCGACGTGCAATATAGCTACAAGTTTTCGTGAATAGTACAGTGATTAGTTTGAGGTCGGAGAAGTGGGATAAAACGTCGGCATAGAATAGTTATCTTGTGAATTACTAAAAATCTAATCAAGATGGCTATGTACAACACGGGCAAGGCTTGGAGAGACATCGCTGGACTCAGCAAAAAATAAATTCCATGAGTTGGCGAAACAGGAGCTCGACCGTCTGATAACAGAGGTCACTAGTAACGTCAACCAATGTGACGGAAAAATATTCGCAGACATATTGAAACAATATGATCCAATAAACTGGAGCAAATCTGCGGAAAACATCAGCAAAATAATAGAAGAAATTCCAAAGAAAATCCAATTGTTAAAGAGACTTATAAAGAAAGTCTACATCAATCAACACATTCCATCAAAGAACAATAAGAAGTCCAATATGGTGAATATGCTGATTGATGCAATGGGAAAAAGAATGCCAAAATGGTGTAATACATGTAAGATATGGTATTCCATTAATAATCCTCAACAATTGATTAGAAAATGTGATGCCTGTCATGTCCCAACACATCCCACATGTGCTGAAATACAGCAAAAAATAAAAAATAAAGACACAAAGGTATTCTGCTCAACATGCTTAGTCTGGATAGAAAATATAATTAAGTCGAGACTAAATCTGCAAGTAGTTGAAGATAAAGAAGAGGAAGAAGAAGAAACAGAAGAAGAAGAAGAAGAAAAAGAAGAAGAGAACAATGAACAGGATATGTGTAAGGATGCAGAAGAAATCATTGATATAACCTATGATGCCATCCAACAACATACTTATGAAGAAATAAATTACCAGATGGAAACAAATAATAGACCCAAGAGACTCTACCCGGACCTACATAATTTTAGGGAAGAGCAGAAGAACAAGAAAAAATAGAAAAGAAGGATATAGTCTGCAATATGCTGAAAAGAGGGAATTGCAGATTTGGCGAAAGATGCTACTACAAGCATCCAAAGATATGCCATAATTATGAAATATATGGTAAATGTGCGTATTTAGACGGATATGGAGACGAATGCAGAGATCTCCATCCAAAAATATGCAAAAACCTAAAAGAAGGAAAAGGATGCATTTACAACAAAAAATGTCGATATATGCATCCTGCATCCATGAATGAATGTAAGAAAAACTCAGCAAACTGAAAGAAAAATGAAAGCAAAAAAAA
>NC_090744.1:121384791-121392291 GCF_036898095.1 Palaemon carinicauda | reverse complement strand
AGAAGAGACTCTTTAGTTGTGGTAAGCAGCTCTTCTAGGAGAAGGACACTCCAAAATTAAACCACTGTTCTCTTGTCTTGGGTAGTGCCATAGCCTCTGTACCATGGTCTTCCACTGTCTTGGGTTGGAGTTCTCTTGCTTGAGGGTACACTCAGGCACACTATTCTATCTTATTTATTTTTTTTCTTTTTTTTTTCTTCCTCTTGTTTTTTTTTAAATGGTGTGTTGGGCAGGCTTAATAGAAGGGCCATGGATGCCTGGTGGTTTATGAAGAGGTTGTCTTTTCCTTTTTCTGATTATTTTTCTTCCCAAAACCATCCTTACTGTCCTCCCTTCAGTTGAAGTGGCTATCCTGGAGGTTATTTAGCCTTGCATGGTGTATCGGCTCCTCCATGTTGACCAGTTTTTCCGACTTTTTACTATAGTCTATGGGTATCATCAATCACTTTGTTTATAATTCTGTACGTATTGTTTTTGTTATAATTCTTATTAATCTAGTTTTAAGTATGATGTCTCTTTTTTATTTCTATTAATTCTTATGCTGTCTGGAGACATTGAGCGAAATCCGGGACCAGTACGTCCTAGATTTCGTCAATGTCGTCTTCTGTATTGCAATATTCGTGGTCTTCATGCAAATATCCAAGACCTTACAGTTGCGTTCAGACAGTTTGATATTCTTTTGTGCTCAGAAACTTTGGTTTCTAATATGAGGCACTCATCTGAGCTCCTTATAACTGGTTTTAAGAAGCCAATAATGTTGAAACGTGATGCCATCCCTAGGGCCAGGGGAATGGCGGTGTATATTAGGACAGAGTACCCTGCTTCTCATAAGTCCTGCTATCAATGTGGATGTCATGAGATTCAGGTAATAAAAGTTTGTGGCAGGCATAACAACTTTTATTTGTGTTCGATCTACCGGAATCCAGACATAGATGATTCTATCTTCGATTGTCTTCTTACCATTATGGCTAAGATACAAGAAGATGATAGAAAGGCTTCTTTTGTCTTTGTTGGTGATTTTAATGCTCACCATAGGGAGTGGTTAAGTTTTATCTCTCCTACCGATCGCCATGGCTTAAGAGCTTTAGACTTTGCCTCTGAATCAGGCTATGAGCAAATCATAAATGAAGCTACTCACAGGTCTGGTAATTGCTTGGACCTCGTATACACTGACTCCCCTGGCGTTATAACTAGTAAGGTTGGTTCTCCAGTCGGGACATCTGATCATGCCTTGATTTCATTATTAGTGAAGACTGAGCAGCCTGTCCTTGATATATCATATTCTTGTAAAATTTATATGAAATCCAAAGCAGACTGGAATGGGATTTTACATGATCTTTTGTGCTTGAATTGGTCACAATTATATAATAGTGTAGATCCTGTTGTCTCTTTGAATGAGAATCTAGTCAACATAATTGATAGGCGTATCCCTTCTCGTGTGCTAAGGTACCGAGTGAAGGACAAACCGTGGTTCAATGATGATTGTAGACGTGCTTATTTGGAGAAACAGGAGGCCTATCATCTTTGGAAGGGTAACAGATCAGATTTGACCTGGAACAACTATACTCAGCTTCGAGCTTTTGCTCAGAGTTTATGCCTCAACTGAAAAGGAGTACAATTTAACCATAAAAGAAACACTTTCTGGTACAACTCAGGAACATAAATGGTGGTCTACCCTTAAATCTGCACTCTTTGGTGTAGATGCAACAGTTCCTCCTTTACTTAAACCAGATGGCTCAGTCACTCACTGTCCAAAGGAACAGGCAACCCTTTTGGCTGATGTTTTTGACAGTAAACAGAGTAATGAAAAACTTGAACTTCCTCATTCCTGTTTTCCTGAGGCTAAACTAACTAGTTTAGCTTTTCGATCTCGTGAGATTAAAGCTCTGTTGGTGGACCTTGATGCTTATGGAGGTGTAGACCCTAATGGTATTTTTCCTTTGTTTTTTATAAAGACAGCAGATTTCTTAGCTCCAAAGTTATCTGTTATTTTGCGCAAGTTAGCAAGAAGAGGAGCTTTTAGCACTAGTTGGAGAATTGGTAATGTTACTCCTCTATGTAAATGTGTTTGTGGTAGCTCAAATCCCACTGATTACCGCCCAATTTCCATAACTCCCATATTATCTAAAGTTTTTGAACGTCTTCTGACAAAACGTCTTAATAGGTTTGCTGAAGGTAATCATCTACTCCCTAGTTTGCAATTTGGTTTTCGTAAAGGCCTTGGAGCATGTGATGCCCTTCTCACAATCTCCAATGCTGTACAGAAATCCCTTGATTGTGGTCGGGAAGTTCGTATGATTGGCCTTGATTTTAGTGCTGCCTTTGACCGTGTTAATCATGAGGCCCTTGTTTTCAAACTGAAACAGTTGGGAGTGGGTGGGTCGTTTCTTAGCATTATTATTGATTTTTTAAGTAATAGATCTCAAAGAGTTGTTGTTGATGGGCACCATAGTGATTATAGGAATGTGATATCCGGTGTTCCACAGGGTGGTGTTCTTGGCCCATTACTTTTCATACTATATACACATGACATGTGGTTTGGCCTAGAAAACAAGCTTGTTGCATATGCAGATGATGCTACTATCTTTGCATCAATTCCATCCCCCGAATGTAGATCTAGGGTTGGTGAATCCCTTAATAGAGATTTAGCTAAAATTAGTGCATGGTGCAAATTATGGGGTATGAAGTTGAATCCTAACAAAACTCAAAGTATTATTGTAAGTAGGTCAAGGACGGTGGCTCCTCAACATCCGATCTCAGTATTGATAATGTTTCTTTAAATAAGAAACAATACCAATTTTTTTTTCATCTTACTCATGAGAATAAAGAATCAAATGTTCGGAAAAAACGATGAGAATATTATTTGTAAACAGAAAAACCAAACACATAAACAGCGTTCACCTATTTCCATACATACACACACACACGCGCACACACATACACACACACGCGCGCACACACATACGCACACACACACAAAACACGAGAATTGAGATATTATGGTATAAAATTCATCAATAAATTTTAATTGGATTAAAATAAGCAATTTGCCGAAGTATTGCTTCTCATTTTTGAAAGGGCTTTATTTAAGTTTACTATATATAATTTGATCTTGTCGTTTCTTATAAATTTCACGCTCTGGCACAGAATCTAGTTTATACGCAAAACGTCTTTAAATTCTACTCCAACAATGACGTATATTGTACATCTGGGGAATAAAACCAGCGCAGAGATCCAAGCGATTCTTTTGACGACTCTTCTTTCTTTATCTAAACTGGCTTTGGTTGAAAACGACAGGGGGAAGGGGGGGGGGAGCAGATTCTTCCAAAATCTTTTGCCTAAGTGGAACGTTTGTAAATGGTCCAGAAATATGATATATATATCTTTTGACAGATTATATCAAGGGGGGGGGGGGGTCCTAAGGCTGAGTACTTAATCGCTTCTGTCCTAAATTAGAATTTTAGGCTGGGGACTCTCAGAAGTAACGAAATGAGAAAGCTGATGTGAATACACTAATAGACGCACACACGTATAAATACATATATACACAAATATAATAAACATACATGTGTATGTATCCTTCTATATATATATATATATATATATATATATATATATATATATATGCATATATATACATAATATACACACATACGTATAGATATATACACATATACAGTATATATATATATATATATATATATATATATATATATATATACATATATATATACATATATATATATACTGTATATATATATATATATATATATATATATATATATATATATTATTTAATGTATATATATACACACACAATTATAATATACATACAAGTGTATATATCATTCTCTCTCTCTCTCTCTCTCTCTCTCTCTCTCTCTCTCTCTCTCTATATATATATATATATATATATATATATATATATATATATATATATATATATATATAATATATATATATATATATTATATATATATATACAGTATTGGATGCATACCCAGGAAACTCCATATAAATGTCATATGTGTAATGCAAGATACAGAATTAGTGATAACATTATAGGTCACCTACTTTCTGTACACGGATATCACAAAGCTCATGAAAAAAACATTTTCAAATGGTTACCTGGTCGTAATGGGAAGTATAGAACACTGGATGCACCTAAGGATGACAGTCTTACATATGAAAGTGAAGAAACCCTAGAAGGGTTGGACACCAATCTAGAAAATCTTGCTGAAGATATGGTCATAACTGATGACATATGGACAGGTAACGATGAAGATGGAGCTTCATCTAAAGACAATGTGACTAAAAACTGTAAAATCCAAGAACAAAAAGCAGAGAATATGAAAGAAGGAGATGAAAATAAATTGAATGTAGAAGATAAATGCAAAGATTCAAAGAAAATTTGTGGTATGGAGAATTCAGATATTTCTTTTGAAATTAAAAATCAAAATAAGAAAATTGGTTTGAAAAGCAACTTGAAACATGATGAAAAACAGCTTGGTGGTGAAAATGAGCAAGAGGGCAGTCAAATTGTGAGCAACAGTGATACCGTCAGCAAGGGTGATACTTTCCCACCAACAAATTCTAATGTTAATAAGGAAGGCAAAAAGAAGGTATTGGCATCTAGCAATGATGATGATGATGGAGAACTTTTCTCAGGTTTGAGTAATCTGGACAGTATAATAGAAACCGTGAACCTCACTGACGACAGTTTCTTAGAGTGAAAAGAACTAGTGTCAATGCGTTATGGTTTCTAAGGAAAAGTTATTTTAATGCTCAAAATTGGGTATGAGTCGGAAACCATGTAGAGGGAACTTTGCTCTTCAAATTATATTTTTATTTATTGAAGTGTCATTTTGTTTGTAATTATTTCCTTTTTATAGTTCAATAATATTGACTAATTCATTTGTAGATCATTTGTCAATAGAACTAGATCACTACATCAAAGCTCCCAATGTGCATTTCTTTTTTTGCCAAAAAATCTCCTAAACTCCCATCATAATTAGCTATGCTCTTTTCCACTGAATTGAGATACTACCGCTAGAGAGTTATGGGGTCCTTTGACTGGCCAGACAGTACTACATAGGACCCTTCTCTCTGGTTACGGTTCTTTCCCTTTGCCTACACAGACACCGAATAGTCTGGCCTATCCTTTACAGATTCTCCTGTCCTCATACACCTGACAACACTGTGATTACTAGACAATTCTTCTTCACCCAAGGGGTTAACTACTGCACTGTAAATGTTCAGTGGCTACTTTCCTCTTGGTAAGGGTAGATGAGGCTCTTCAGCTATGGTAAGCAGCTCTTCTAGGAGAAGGACACTCCAAAATCAAACCATTGTTCTCTATTCTTGGGTAGTGCCATAGCCTCTGTACCATGGTCTTACACTGCCTTGAGTTAGAGTTCTCTTGCTTGAGGATACACTTGGGCACACTTTTCTATCTAGTTTCTCTTCCTCTTGTTCTGTTAAAGTTTTTATAGTTTAAATAGGAAATATTTATTTTAATATTGTTACTATTCCTAAAATGTTCTATTTTTCCTTATTTCCTTATTTCCTTTCCTCACTGGGCTATTTTCCCTGTTGGGGCCCCTGGGCTTATAGCATCCTGCTTTTCCAACTAGGGTTGTAGCTTAGTATTTAATAATAATAATAATATATATATATATATATATATATATATATATATATATATATACATATATATACACACGCGCGCACGCACACGTACACATATATATAAATATGCATATGCATATATCATCATATATTATTACTTTCCAATCTACAACCCTAGTTGGAAAAGCAGGATGCTATAAGCCCAGGGGCTCCAACAGGGAAAATAGCCCAGTGAGGAAAGGAAAAGAAAGGAAACAAGGAAAAAAATTATGAAGAGAAACATTAAGATAAATATTTCCCATATAAACTATAAAAACTTAACAAAACAAGGTGAAGAGAAACAAGACAGAACAGCGTGTCCGAATGTTCCTTCAAGCAAGAGAACTCTAACCCAAGACAGTAGAAGACCTTAGTACAGATGCTATGGCACTACCCAAGACTAGAGAACAAAGATTTGATTTTGGAGTGTCTTTCTAGAAGAGCTGCTGACCATAGATAAAGAGTCCCTTCAACCCTTACCAACAGGAAAGTAGCCACTGAACAATTACAGTGCAATAGTTAACCCCTTGGGTAAAGAAGAATTGTTTGGTAATCTCAGTGTTGTCAGGTGTATGAGGACAGAAGAGAATATGAAAAAATAAGTCAAACTATTCGCTGTGTGTGTGCGTGTGTAAGCAAAGGGGATATGAACCGTAGGCAGTGAAAAGGCTCTAATGTAGTACTGTCTTGCTAGTCAAAAGAGCCTATAACTCTAGCGGTAGTATCTCAACGGTGGATGGTGCCCTGGCCAATCTACTGCCTACGATATATATATATATATATATATATATATATATATATATATATATATACTTATATATATATAGGGTTAACATATTTTTCTTTTATTATTTTCTCTTGTTCAAATTGTTCTAACACTTTCACGAAAGGTTGAATTTTCATCCGCATAAGGAACATCAAAATTCCCAACGCGTAAGTCTCCACTATCTAGCTGACGCATGGGTAATAAACTTCCCCAACCGCCCCCCCCCCAAAAAAAAAAAATAAAAAACTCTCCCCCATAAATTCCCCAGCCTCCCCACCCCTCCAATCCCCTACCCCTTACTATCACACGGGAGGAAAAATATTCTTGAAAAAAAAAGAAAATCGTATATAACACACGGTGGACTCTTTTACTGGTTTTTATAATGCAGGTCACATACCAGCTGATTCAGTGCTTTAAATCTTTTTTTTTTTTTTGAAGGGTGAAGGGGGTCGTGCCCCCAACACACAATCTTAACCCGTGCTCGACATTCAAAGGAAGGTCAATCGTTTGCCGATGAAAAATCTCCCCCGGGGCGGAAATGGAAAGGAAATTTCCAGCACAAATAATGCTGATTTATACACTCTGGACTCTTCGTACGTGTGGCTTCTCTATATAGAGATTTAGAGTTCTCTAGTTTATAGTTTTTTTAATAACTCTTCTTTCCATTTAAGTGTGTTTCTTATTGCCAGTGGAGCTTAGTTCACCAAACATTTAAGTGGGCTCAATAAGGCAATAGAAGTGTTGGAAGACCCAGGCATACATGGCTGATGGCTATGAAGCAGGAAGTAAGAGATAATGAATGGAGAGGTAGAGACGACTGTCAATATGCGTAGGAGATGATATGATGATAATACTAAGAGTAAAAAGTCAATCACAATTTTGATTTGGTAACAATGGAATGGATTTCTGACTTTCAAATACATGATTTATAACTGGAGCCTAAAAGGCCATTCACCCCTAAGGTGGAACTGTCAAGGGAAAACTGTCGGTTGAACTAAGAAGTTAATGTTAAGAAATTGCTGCAGCTGCAGACTTAGTGTGAGCTGCGAAGCTCGTTATGTAGCTTA
>NC_090744.1:121362291-121382291 GCF_036898095.1 Palaemon carinicauda | reverse complement strand
TATGTATCCATCTTTCTATATATTTCCTTCGGGGAAATGAAATTACTAAAGGAATATTCATTGAGACAAACTTGTCTTCTTCAGGAGCAGAAAGTAAGTTTCGGTGAAGACCGAGTGAAGATTTTCCCAAAGCGAACGAAGATATCTTCAAAGTCTAGCTCTCATTCAAATTATAATCGGAATCAGTTTCAGGAGACGAGATCGAAGCCAACGAAGACGTCTCCAGTCTTCAAAATTCCTTCAATCTCGGAGTTGATATTTCTGCGAGGACCTACCTCGATTTCTTCAAATTATACCTGATCAAAGTCAAGTGATCTGCATTCTGAGTTTTACAACGATGTTCACAAACAACGCATTGAAAGCTATCAGCGAGTACGGGAAGAAATATCTACTTGGAGGTCCCTCTTCCGAAGACGGGTTTCAGGACCAGCAACCCCGGTTGATGGAACTGGAAGGACTACGCCTCATTTTGGGAGGTGGTCTTCTGATGAGGAAATTCTGGGCCGAGGAGGAAAAGAGTCAGGAACTCGAGCCTGTCTTGGACCAGGAGGAACTCGACGGAGGTTCTGAGGAGACGGAAGCTGTCATCAGTAGGAAAGATCCTTTGCTTTCCGGCGAGGAGGAACAGCTGCTGCTGCCAGGAGGCGCAAGGAGTGTTATCTCTAATAGAGATGTACAAGTTCAGGTACACCCTGGACTTCTTACCTCTAAGGTACAGACTGAACATCTTATCTCTAACCGAGAGGTAGAAGTTCAGGTAGAGCCTGGACCCATCTCTAACACAGATGTAACAGTTCAGACTGACGGAGACAACGAGATTGAAGATCTCAGGCGAAAGAATGAGACCATGGCTAATGAACTTGCCAATAAACAAGCTGTAATTGAAGCACATGAAAATCAACTTGTTGATTACTATCAATCAATCCAAGAGTTGAAAGTGGAGCTGAAAATGGCTCAGGAGAAAAATGATGTCCAAAATCAGATGGAATCAGCACTTGTGAGAGAGAAGGAAGCTCTGAAACAAGAGCTTGAAGATAAAGTGACTTTGGATGAAGAAAACACAATGAAAATAGTTCAGTTGAATGAGGAACTGGAAAAGGCCAAGAAGGAAATCGAGGCTCATGACGAGCTGAAATCGATCCTTCTGGCAGAGAATGAAGTTCTCAAAATATCCAATAAGGAACAAAGCTTCCTTAAAGAAGAATTGGCTCTAGAGAAAATCAAACTAGAAAAAGAGCTGATGGAGGATCGTGCTAATGATCAGAAAAGAAGCCAAGGACACCAAAGGCTAGTAGAAGAGCTGCAGGGGGAGATTTCTAAAGCTCTAGTAAAAAATCATGAGCTGAAGGAGGCAGTGTTCACAGTCACAAAGAAGAACGAAGGTCTTCGAGAACACCTGGAGAACAAAGTTAAACGAGAAAAAAATTTGAACGGTAAGATTGTTCGAATGACTAACGTAGAAGATCAAATGAAGAAAGAATTATCCGCAGCGAAGGATGTCATCTCTTCACTGAAGAAGGAACTTCAGAAGAGAGATTTGGAAAACGTTATAAAAGATGAAGGAATGGGTGACATTGAAAGGTGTGAAGCTGCAGCAGAAGATGACAAGACAGTAGTCGTTGTGAAGGAAGAAAAACAAGAAGGAGAAGGACCTAAAAGGAAACTTTTGGTAAGGAAACCAAAGAAGAAGAAACCAAAACGGGTCAAGTTCTCTTGGGCCCCCCTTGGTCCCGTAGTTCCGGTTTTGGAAACAAGCGAAAATAAGGTTCATAACGAACGAACTCAGGAGGAAAAAATCCAAAATAATTAAGAAGCCAGAAAGAAAGCAAATAAAAAATGAAAAAAAAAACGAAAAAAAATATAAAATAAAAAACCAAATAAAAAATAAAAAATAAAAAACCAAAGAAAAAAATTAAAAATTAAAAAAAACAAAATTTTAGTGATAAGAATATTCTTTAAGGGAATATTAATTTATTTTTATTTTGTGAAAGGAATATCTTCTTAAGTTATTTTGTGAAAGGAAAAATGGTTTTATTTCATAGCGACGCCGCTTATTTTATAAAAGGAATATACCGGTATTATTATTTTTGTGAAAGGAATATTATTTTATAATTTTTTTTTTTTTAGGTTTAAGGATATCAGGCTTAACTGCCTAGGCTAATGATGCTTGGCTTAACTGCCATTATGCTTGCCTAAACTGCCTGGCATATTTTTTTTTTTTTTAGTTTTAAGGATGCTAGGCTCAACTGCCTAGGCTAATGATGCTTGTCTTAACTGCCTGGCCTATGTTTTTTTTTTTTTTTAGGTTTAAGGATGCTAGGCTCAACTGCCTAGGCTAATGATGCTTGTCTTAACTGCCTGGCCTATTTTTTTTTTTTCTTAGGTTTAAGGATGCTAGGCTTAACTGCCTAGGCTAATGATGCTTGTCTTAACTGCCAGGCCTATTTCTTTCTTTTTTTTTTTTTTTTTAGGATGTCAGGCTTAACTGCCTAGGCTAATGATGCTTGTTTTAACTGCCTGACCTATTTTTTTTAAGGTTTAAGGATGCCAGGCTTAACTGTATAGGCTAATGATGCTTGTCTTAACTGTCTGAATTTTTTTTTTTTTCAGGTTTAAGGATGCCAGGCTTAACTGCCTAGGCTAATGATGCTTGTCTAAACTTCCTGTCCTATTTTTTTTCTTTCTTTTTTTATGTTTAAGGATTCTAGGCTTAACTGGCTAGCCTGATGATGCTTGGCTTACCTGCCTGGCATAATGATGCTTGGCTTAACTGCCTGGCCTAGTGATTTTTGGCTTAACTGACCGATCTAATGATGCTTGGCTTAACTGCCTGGCCTAATAATGCTTGGCATAACTGCCTATCCTAAGGATGTTTGGCTTAACTGCAAGGCCTAATGATGCTTGGCTTAACTGCCTGGCCTGATGAGGGTTGACTAAACTGCCTGGCATAATGATGCTTGGCTTAACTGTCTGGCCTAATAATGCTTGGCTTAACTGCCTGGCAAAATGATGCTTGGCTTAACTGCCTGGCCTAGTGATTTTTGGCTTAACTGCCTGGCCTAATGATGCTTGGCTTAACTGCCTGGCCTTATAATGCTTGGCTTAACTGCCTGGTAAAATGATTCTTGGCTTAACTGAAAGGCCTAATGATGCTTGGCTTATCTGCCTGGCCTAATGATGCTTGGCTTAACTGCCTAGCCTAGTGATATTTGGCTTAACTGCCTGGCCTAGTGATTTTTGGCCAAACTGCCTGTCCTAATGATGCTTGGCTTAACTGCCTGGCCTAAAGATGCTTGGCTTAACTGCCTGGCCTAATGATGCTTGGCTTAACTGCCTGGCCTAATAATGCTTGGCTTAACTGCCTGGCCTAATGGTGCTTAGCTTAACTGCCTTGGCCAAGGATGTTTGGCTCAACTGACAGGGCTAAGGATGTTTGGCTTAACTACTTTGTCTGAGGGTGTATGGCTTAACTGCCTGGCCTAAGGATGTTTGGCTGACCTGCCTTATCTAAGAAGGTTTGGCTTAACTACCTGGTCTATGTGTGGCTGAACTGTCCGGAAAAAACCGAAACGCTTAACTGGCTGGCCTGAAAAGAAGGGCCTAGGTGACTGGACTTAAAATGTTTGGCATGAACGCCTGGACTAGGGATGTTTGGCTTACCTGATTTGTATAGGGGTGTGAGGCTTAACTGCCTTGGCTAAGGTTGTATGGCTTAAATGCCTTGCCTTAGGAACTATGGCTTAGAGGCCATGCCTAAGGAAGTTTTGAGTAACTGCCTCAGCTAAGGATGTTTGGCTTAACTGACTGGCCTATGAATGTTTGGCTTAACTACCTGGCCTAAGGAGGGACGGCTTCCCTACCTGGCATAGGAATGCTTGTCTTAACTGCCTGGCCAGATAATGCTTGAGTTAACTGTATTGCAAAAACATACTTGGCTTGGATACCTGGCATAAAGAAGCTTGCCTTAAATGCCTGGCATAAGGATGCTTAGCTTAAATGCCTGGCACAATTATGCTTGCCTTTGCCAAGCCTAATGATGTTTGGCTTAACTGCAGAGCCTAAAAATCAATGGCTTAAATGCCTGGCCTAATGATAAATGGCTTAAATGCCTAGCCTTATAATGAATGACTTAAACATCTGGTCTTAGGATGAAAGGCTTAAATGACTAGCTTTGTAATGAATGGCTTAAATGCCTGGCCTTAGGATGAATGGCTTAAATGCTTGGCCATAAAATGATTGGCTTAAATGTCTGGCCTTAGGATGAATGGCTTAAATGCCTAGTCTCATAATGAATGGCTTAAATGCCTGCCCATAGGATGAATGATTTAAAAGCCTGGCCTTAGGCTAAAAGGCTTAAATGCCTAGCCTTAGGATGAAAGGGTTAAATGCCTAGCCTTATAATGAATGGCTTAAATGCCTGGCCTTGGGATGAATGCATTAAATGCCTGGCCTTATAATTAATGGCCTGAAAGCCTAGCCTTAGGATGAATGGCATAAATGCCTGGCCTTAAAATTAATGGCTAAAAGTCTGGCCTTTAAATGAATGGCTTAAATGCCTGGCCTTATAATGAATAGCCTAAAAGACTGGCCTTAGGACTAATGGTTTAAATGCCTGGCCTTATAATGATTGGCTTAAATGATTGGCCTTAGTTTGAATGGCTTAAATGCCTAGCCTTATAACGAAATGCTTAGATGCCTGGCCTTAGGATGAAAGGCTTAAATGCCTAGCCTTATAATGTTTGGCTTAAATGCCTGGCCTTAGGATGGAAGGTTAAATGCCTAGCCAGAGGACGAGTGGCTTAAATGCCTAGCCTGAAAATGAATGGCTTAAATGTCTGGCCTTATAATGAATGGCTTAAATGCTTGGCCCTATAATGCAAGGCTTAAATGCCTGGCCTTTGGATGAATGATTTAAAAGCCTGGCCTTAGGATGGAAGGTTAAATGCCTGGCCAAAAGACGAGTGGCTTAAATGCCTAGCCTGAAAATGAATGGCTTAAATGTCTGGCCTTATAATAAATGGCTTAAATGCCTGTCCCTATAATGCAAGGCTTAATTGCCGGGCCTTAGAATGAATGATTTAAAACCCTGGCCTTATAATGAATGGCCTAAATGGCTGGCCCTATAATGAATGGCTAAAAGCCTGGCCTTATATTGAGAGGCTTAAATGCCTGGCCTAAGGATGCTGGGCTTTAGGAAAGGGTCGTGGGAACCAAGCCTGCAAATATAGAAGTTGGCAAAACCCGCCTGATGAGCCATTTGGTCTGGGCGAAACCCTTAAGTATGTCAGTGTCACAGTTGAAGTAATAGTGGTAGTAGTACGTAAGAATGGAATCAACATGTATGTATATATTTTTATACATACATACATACATATATATATATATATATATATGTTTATACATACACACATATATATAATATATATACATACATATATATATATATATATATATATATATATATATATATATGTGTGTGTGTGTGTGTGTGTTTATACATACACACACACACACACACACACACATATATATATATATATATATATATATATATATATATATATATATATATATAAGTTGGCAAAACCCGCCTGATGAGCCCTTTGGTCTGGGCGAAACCCTTAAGTATGTCAGTGTCACAGTTGAAGTAATAGTGGTAGTAGTACGTAAGAATGGAATCAATATGTATGTATATATTTTTATACATACATACATACATACATATATATATGTTTATACATACACAATATATAATATATATATGTGTGTGTGTATGTGTGTTTATACATACACACACACACACACACATATATATATATATATATATATATATATATATATATATATATATATATATATATATATATATATAACCACGAAAAGCAAGATGTAAATACTGGATCAAAGTTAGTCTTATCTGCGACATAATGTGACTCTTAAAGTACTAACTCCAAATGATTCTTTTAATTTTTCCTTTAATGATTAGGACCAAGGAATGCCACTTGAGATTCGGTCTTGAATTGTTCTTTCCATCTTTCCGTCTGCTGTGAAAAACAATCCCAAATATTTAAACTCATTGACTTGTTCCACTTCTCCCTCTGATAGCTGTATTTCTAAGGCCTCTCTCTGGCGTCCAATTTTTATACTTTTGGTTTTCTCTCTATTTATCACTAATTCATACCTACTGCACTGTTCCTCCACCATTCTCAACACTCTCTGAAGTTCCTCCTTAGTTTTTGCTAAAAGCACTATGTCATCTGCATACCTCATGTTAGATATTTTTGTCCCTCCTATATCTATGCCACCCTCATAATCTCCAAGTGCCAATTCTCATAACCCATTCCAAGTATAGGTTGAAGAGGTGTGGTGATAGTGGGCAACCCTGTATAACCCCACCAGTGGTTATGAACTCTTCTGTCAAACACTTTCCTTTTCTTACTCTAGCCGATGTCTTTTCATACAATCTCCTGATGGTTTCCACTATTTTTGGTTCTAATCCCCATTCCTTCAAAATCCTAATCATTCCTTCCCTCCATATGGAGTCAAACGCTTGCCTGAAGTCAATAAATACACAATACAGATCTTTTTACATGTGTATAATATACATCTACATAAGTTTCATATTTGTATATATGCATAAGCATGGGGAAATCGAAACATACACACACACACACACACACATATATATATATATATATATATATATATATATATATATATATATATACATACATATAAATAATTAAATATATATATATATATATATATATATATATATATATATATGTATGTATATACATATATATACATATATATATATATATATATATATATATATATATATATATATATATATGTATGTATATATATACATATATATAAAAATATATATATACATACATAAAGTTCGAGTGTTTGTGGATATGAGTTAATTATAGTGTTCCATAAAATCTACTTTAAATAAACGATAGACAATAGAGAAAAGGACACGTCACGTTGCATAACCCAATACCTCAACTTTTTTTCCCCATTGTGTCCCTACACCGTAAACAAGATCACACATACCCTAACCGGATCTCTTCACTTTGCCCTAACCATACAGAACTCTTGTGGTACGTTTACTTTCCCACGTTCATTTCCCCACATAAATACACAAACAGCTTTGCCTATATTGAAGTACCTCAAACTTGGCGAACCACTTGAAAGTTGACCCAAGAATTCTCAGAATGGAAATCCAAGAATTTCGTTTAACTTCGTCTTGATCTGGGGATAATCCCAGTTGGTGACACCACGAAAACGCGAATCTTGAAATGTAGTTACAGATAAATAATTTGATATCATGTATTGTTTCTATTCCGTACGCACCTTTGAAAAATGCATGTAGGCGTGATATCTTTAACGATTTCGACAATTTAAAATAAACAACATTTTATTAATACATTGGGCTAAAGACTAAACTCGTATACCTAATGGTGAGCATGACATGTAATGTTCAAAACAATGTTACTTGACTACATCTCTATTCTATATTGGACACTGCCAAAATAAGAAAAACAAGCAAATAACTTTCTATTTATCTATACCTTTCTTTCATTATCCTTTCACTTATTTGATAAAAAAAAACACGCTAAAAAAGAGGACAACGCAAAGGCAGCAATAATATCCAAAACAATCAATAACGGCAGAAATTGCACAAAAGAATCTCATGAAAAGAAATGGTCTCATTGCAGCAGAGGGAAGAGGCGAGATGCGGAGGCAGCAAAGGCAGTAAATAGTGGCGCAATTGTCCTGTTTCTTCTCAGCCACTGATACACACAGACAACAAATCCAAGATTCTTACTTCCATTCTTCGTTTCCCCCACCTGAACCCTGAGAGTTCGCTTTTCTAAATAGAACAAAAGGTAGTTTTTTTTTTTTCTCTCTCTCTCTCTCTCTCTCTCTCTCTCTCTCTCTCTCTCTCTCTCTCTCTCCTCTCTCTCTCTCTCTCTCTCTCTCTCTCATATATAATCAATTCTACATTCAAACATATACGTACACTTCATTACCCATTGGAAAATTAAACATGGTTTCCATACTTCTATGTATTTAAAAGTATTTTGTGAAATTGAATATTCAAAATAAAGAAATAAGTATTTGGAAGTCAATGGTTATTATTTGTCTAAAAAAGACCTCAAAAGATATAGAATAATAAATTCAGTACAGAAAAAAGCAGCCATGAACACTAATAGACAAACAGGTATGAACATTATATATATATATATATATATATATATATATATAGATATATAGATATATATATATATATATATATATATATATATATATATATATATATATATATATATATACAGTATATGTATGTGTATATATATATATATATATATATATATATATATATATATATATATATATATATATATGTATATATATATATATATATGTATATATATAAAGAAATTTATATATATATATATATATATATATATATATATATATGCACATATATATGTAGCCTATATGTAAATACCTATCACAATGGCATTTAATATCGAATTCTACCTTTGGGAATGTATATTCACAGGAATTCATTTACGATAACAGCTTCTGGCTGGGCAGAGATTCGAACCTATGCCTCTTCGTCGAAACCAGGCCTGCGAGGACTCTACCAATTGAGCTATGTTATCAAGGAAACCGAATATAATATTTATGTAGTTTAGAAAGAGTTGAGAGATGAGCGTGTGTGGTCTTCAAACGAAATAAACACACTAATTTTCTCATTTCTATTTTGAGAGAGAGAGAGAGAGAGAGAGAGAGAGAGAGAGAGAGAGAGAGAGAGAGAGAGAGAGAGAGAGAGAGAGAGAGAGAGAGAGAGAGTGAGTTCGTCTGATGTAACCGATGTATCAGAATATCCCATTAATTATAAAATTAGTTTCTCTTCTTTAATCTAGAAAAACATGACTTATAATTGTACCATTCGAATGAGATCTCGTATTAACAAAATAAGTTCCTCTCTTAAAGTATCTTCCATCACATTATAACTGAAAACTAAATAATGAATAAAATCAAATTTTTAATATCATACGTTTTCGAAATAATAAATGGGTTTATTTTCCATCATACCTATGGCAAATATTAAATTATGTGCCAACATGACTTTCTAAATATTCATACGGTTTTAACTTTCTTATTTCATAGGTGGCGATGACTTCCACTCCAACTCCAATTCCCTCTCCCCTCCAACTCACACTCTAACTCCCTCTCCTACTCCAACTCTTTCTTCAACTCCAATTCCCTCTCCACTCCAACTCCCACTCTCACTCCCTCTCCCACTCCAACTCTCACTCTCACCCCTCACTCCCTCTCCCACTTTAACTCCAACTCCCTCTCCAACTCCAACTCCCTCTCCCACTCCAACTCCTTCTCCCACTCCAACTTAAATATTAATCCTGGTATTCCACGAAGCAATTTCCATGTAAAATTTATAGTGAATTCTAAACGCGATAATTCTCTATTAGAAATAATTCTGATTTATATAAAAACATGAAAAGTTCAACTCGAATGTTAATTCTATTTCAAACGAACAAAACAAGATAATCTTGTCAGATGAATATATTTATTTAACTTTTACTTTACCAACAACAATAATGACAATTTTTTTTTTTATCATTTTATGAAAAGATTTAGATTTTTAGATTAGAAAAATGTTTAAGATATTTAATTTATTAGGAAAATGGGTCCTTTATTACACAAAATTACACGAGAGAGAAATATGAAGTATATATGAAATTAATCAAAACTTTGAATAAATCTTATATAATAGAAAGATTTAGATTTGTTTTTAAATAGGAAAATATTTAGGGTAAGTTAAGAATTCTATTAATTAAGCAAAATGGTAAAACTATAAAAAAGGCTCTTTGATACACAGAATCACACAAAAATTAAATAGCAAAAGTATTTTTGAAAATAATCAAAACTTGCATTGATTAAACCAAATTGTGTTGAAAACAATTTCAAGCGATTATACATTTATAACTCGTGTATACTGATAACCAATAATATGCTTAAAAACACTACTAATTAATAAGTAAAACAGAATTAAAATATACTACACTATCATAAGATAATGCCTGTATGATGATAATAATTAACGTAGAATTAAAAGTTACATTACCTCTTCACCGATAATTAATTCTTTTCTTCTTTGTTTACATAAATGTTCTTAAAATCGTGACTCGCTAAACACGACAGACGGATTAATCCATCATGAAATTTTTGACGAGATATAATTCGCTCCTTTTATCTGTATTACGTGATTCCAAGACGCAATGTGAATCTTAGAACGTATAATATTATGGTAGAAGTGAGCTCCTTCTCATGCCAAAAAAATGCTATTAAATTTCATGATGTACAGGAAGTGCATGAGCCATGTTGGCGCCACCATCATAACAGATTAGGTCCGCATATACAGGGGGGGGGGCATTGCAATGTCAAATGGAAGAAGTACATAAGCCTGCGTTGAGAGAGAGAGAGAGAGAGAGAGAGAGAGAGAGAGAGAGAGAGAGAGAGAGAGAGAGATGGTGATGATGATGATGATTTTAAAAAAAATGCTCCTTTTATAATCAGTTTTAATTTAAGCGTGTACGTGTTTGGGTATGTATGTATGTATATATATATATATATATATATATATATATATATATATATATATATATATATATATATAGTGTGTGTGTGCCAAAAACTAGGATAACTTTACTAGCAAAATTGATCTCGGCACAGTTTTCAAATCTGAATTTCAAGTAGTTAAAAAGATGTCTTAGTTATCAATAAAAACCTAATGACCTTTGATCCAAGTCCTGAATAAGAAGTGATAATTCATCTTAATTTCTAATCGCTTCCCAGTTAAAAAAAAAGGGTAATGTTTTCTTTTGAATATAAGATTCCATTTCCAAAAACAGTGGGAGAATCTTCTTCTTCTTCATATTATCCTTATATTGAGAGGTCGGTGGCTTGAAGCGCCCTATTGAATGCCTTCTATCAAAGGTATCCTCTTTCACCAAACCTCTTCTTTCCATATCATCCTTCACCTTATCTCGCCATTTAGTTCTCTGCCTCCTTGATCTTCTCTCCATAACAGGTTCCTCAAAATCCTTCTTCACTCCCTCCCCACCATCCATGAAGTATGATAAAAGGGAGGTTACTACCCTCACTACTAATACGTGTGTGTGTGTCTGTGTTATATATATATATATATATATATATATATATATATATATATATATATATATATATATATATATATATATATATTACATACATACATACATACATGTATATACATATATCAATATATATTATGTATGTATGTATATATATACATATATATATACATATATATATGTGTGTGTTTATATATATATATATATATATATATATATATATATATATATATATACATACATACATACATGTATATACATATATCTATATATATTATGTATGTATGTATATATATACATATACACATGTATATATATAAATATATATATATATATAAATATATATATATATATATATATATATATATATATATATATTACTTAAAGAGTAACAAATACTGTAACTAAGACAATCAAGGCACCCTCCCTCTACTCCCACGAAAAAGCTAAATAGCGAAATGCACTGTGAAGTCAGGCACCCACGAAAACTAAACAGAGAATCCTGCATCTGAGGAAATTCGTCAACCCAAAACCGCACAGCTGCAAATTTCAGATTGCTGAAGCAACGGGAGAGACAACAATTTCCTGCCGATGGACATGTCTGTTGTAGGATATTCATGGCTGCCTTCTCACTTTCTCAACTATTGTTTTTTTTTTCTATCTTGGATGCTGCCAGGCCACACACACACACAAACACACACACACACACACACATATATATATATATATATATATATATATATATATATATATATATATATATATATATATATATATATATATTGTTATGAACTTCAAGATGGTCTGAAGTTGAAGTTCTTACGGACCTGATATTTCAGATCAGTACCACAAATAGGGTATGATCCCTGACAAAAACAACACTCAAAGAGTACAATCTCAGAGAGAATACACAAAACGAGAAACTATAGATTAACAATAATTTATTACATCAAAAATTTATTATAATAAAAGAACCCCTCTGAAAACTGAATAATGGGGAGAAAAATACAAGCACACACAATGCCAAAGCAGTCACTCCTTCAATTGCCTACCTAACTAACATGCTAAGGAATAAGAGAAAGTATTCAGTGGAAGAAAGAAAAACACTCTTTCCCTAACATACGATAGGCGGAGACTCAAAAGGGGGGGGGGGGAACCTTAACCTATAACTTAACCTAAATTTTTACAAACAAAGTACATTGTACTAAAGACATACTCATTTAACAATATAAAACTCATATAACTCAAGTAGAATCCATTAATTGACGCACGAAAAATCATCCAAGGACGTCTCTATTTAGTTAAGTGTAGACACTGACACTAACTAAATAAGGGGTTGCTGTACCACCACATGAAGAAAATATAAAAATGTTAATAACAATAAAGTGGGCTTACTCTTCTTCGCCACTAAAAGGCCTCCTCACGACTCCAAGGGCACAGTGTTCAGGCAGAGGCAGGTGACTAAAGGGCGTATATTACGCTCGCACTATGGGCCATCCACAGGAGCAAATGCTATGCTCTACTTCAACAAAAGATCTGTAGAAATCCTCGGTGAGGCACAAAGTCCAATCCTCCATCAACGGATCCCAAACAATCCAGCTTCGGACAAAGGGCACGAGCACACAGGGTCACTCTTTAGTGATGCAACAACATGCGGGAGTGCTCAAGGAAGACTCCTCCATCCAAAAGTACACTGCCGTAAACTGCCAAAAATATAGCACACTGGTCCTTCTATAGCGGAGCCGAGTACAGAACTCCCGAACAAATATCACAAGGCCCCCTCGAAAACTCCGGGAAAGGGGCAAAATATGACGTGGCACGGACGATGAAGCCAAACCACCATCACAAACATGAAAAAAAAGAAACAAACTTCATGGGCGGAGTACCAATATAAATTATTAACAACCTTTAATGAGAGGCAAAAGACCCATATCCAGCGTTCAGGGAGAAACTCAAAGGAAACTGGATTAAACTAGAAAAACTTACGTTAAAAAGGTCATCAAAACTGAATAAATTACGTTAATTTATAATACCTCTCCACCAAAAAGAAAAAAAAATTATTATTTTTTTTTCTCAAAGGTCAAAATTAAAAGGAATTGCAAAACTTAAATTACTTATTTCAAAATACTCGAATTAGTTACTTTAAATACTAGAATTAAATCCAATAACTAATACAGAGCAAACAAGAGAAATTAAACTAAAACCTGGAAAGGAAAAAGTCATTAATACATAACCTATAGACCAAACTACAGCCTACTCCCTACTCCTAAAAAGACCTAGATAAAACATCTGGTATAACATTATCCTTCCCTGCTACATGCCTAATTTGAAGGTCATATTCCTGCAAAAAGAGACTCCACCTAAGCAGCCTCATATTTTTGTCCTTAAACCGTTGGATAAATACTAGAGGATTATGGTCTGTGTATACCAAACTAGGATGAAGTGATGAACTCAAATAAACTGAAAAATAAGTTATAGCTTTTATTAAACATAAGGCTTCTTTTTCAATAGTTGAATATCTCGTCTCTGCCGGCGATAACTTCCTTGAAAAGTAAGCGACGGGGTGTACCATCCCTGCATCATCCTCCTGGAGGAGAACTGCTCCAAGTCCCACGTCACTCGCATCTGTCGCTAATCTAAAAGGGAGATTAAAATTTGGAGATTGTAGTAAAGGATAATTAGTCAAGACTGCCTTTAACTTTTCAAAGGCTTCTTGGCACTCCTTGGACCATACAAACCTTACTCCCTTCTTTAATAAATTTGTTAAAGAAGTTGCGATATCAGAGAAGTTCTTTATAAACCTCCTGTAGTATCCGACCATTCCTAGGAACCTCCTAACCCCTCTCCTATTTTGAGGAGCAGGAAAGCTAGCTACAGCCTCTACATTAGCTTTCTTAGGAGCAACTTTGCCTAGGCCTACCTCATGTCCCAGGTATAAAACTGTGGCCTGAGCAAAATCTCTCTTCTTCAAGTTAATTACCAAACCGGCTTTCCTCAAAGCCTTAAACAAAGCTTCAAGTCTTACCAAATGAGACTCCCAATCAGTACTATATATTACAAAATCATCAATGTATACAACGCACCCTTCCAAATCCTGAGTGATCCGATTCATCAGTCTTTGGAAGGTGGCAGCCGCATTCTTCATTCCGAAGGGCATGACTTGGCATTCATACAAACCATCACCTGTAACAAAAGCAGAGATTTCCTTCGCACGAGGGGAAAGACCAACCTGCCAATACCCTTTCAGCAAATCCAGCTTTGTAATAAACTTGGCAGATCCGATTCTGTCTATACAATCTTCCACCCTCGGCAAAGGAAATGAATCTGTCTTCGTCATCTCATTAACCTTCCTGTAATCAAAGCAAAGTCGGTGTTGGCCTCCCTCCTTCTTAACCAACACGACAGGAGAACTCCATGGACTACAACTTGGTTTAATTAAATCATGGTCTAACATATAGCGAACCTCTTCCTGAACAATTTTCCTCTTGACAGGGTTAAGCCTATATGGACACTGTTTAATGGGCTTAGCGTCCCCTACATCTACATCGTGATACAAAACATTTGTTCTACCTGGCGAGTCCTGAAACAAATCTTTATACCTGTAGATTATATTAATTAAAGGTTCTGATCTGTCAGAATTCAAATGTTGAAATTTAACATCAATGTTATTTAAAATATCAGAATTACTTGACAGAGCATCAGGATTAACAGTCATTCTCTTGTTAGTCATAAGATTCTCCTCTACTTCTACAGACACTACTGCAATTGCATCTACTACTGGTTCTACCTGATCTACATCTCTACTAATAAATGGCTTTAACATATTTACATGACAAATACGAGAATTTCGTCTCCTACCAGGAGTTTCAATCAAATAATTTACATCATTAATCTTTTTCAGCACCCTCCATGGGCCTGAAAACTGGGCTTTCAGTGGGTTACCTGGTATAGGTAATAACACTAACACACGATCTCCAGGCTTAAAGATACGAACCTTGGTACTTATGTCATAATTAGACTTCATCACAGACTGACTTTCATGCAAATTCTTTTGAGCGAAATCCCAAGCTTTCCTCAGTTTCCCCTGTAAATTAGAAACGTAATCTAAAACATTAACTTCTGATGTCTCTCCTTCCCAATGTTCTCTTACCACGTCAAGAGGACCGTGTATACTATGGGCAAATACAAGTTCGAAAGGAGAGAAACCCAAAGACTCATTAGGTACAGACCGTATAGCAAATAGGGCATAAGGAATCTCCTTATCCCACTCATTACCCGTTTCGTAGCAAAACTTCTTTAATACAGACTTCAAAGTCTGGTGGAACCTTTCCACCTGTCCCTGACTCTCTGGATGGTAAGGAGAAGAAGTAACATGATTAACACCAAGTTCAACCATTTTCTTTCTAAAAAAACTTACTTGTAAAATTAGTGCCACAATCTGATTGTAAAACCTTTGGAATGCCAAATTTAGTGAAAAATCCAATTAATGCTTCCACCACCTTCTCACCCCGAATACTCCTCAGTGGGATAGCCTCAGGAAAACGCGTTACCCTGTCAACCATGGTTAGAAGATATTCATTACCTCCGCGCGTCCGCGGAAGAGGGCCCACTACATCTATAACTACCTCCTTGAAAGGTTCACCCACTGAGGGAATGGGAATAAGAGGGGCTTTAGGGATCTTTAGATTCGGTTTCCCTACAATCTGACACACCTTACAAGATAACACATGTTTCTTAACCTCACGACGCATCTGGGGCCAAAAGAAATGTCGTGCCAATTTCTGAAAGGTCTTCCTAACCCCGAAATGACCCGCGAGGCTATGTTCATGACTAAAATATAACAACTTACTCCTATACCTTTCCGGCACAACTAGCTGCCGAATTACCTCTACCTGGTCAGCAGGTGCATTAACCGACCTACTCATACGGTAAAGCAAACCTTTTTGTTTCATAAATACAGGTTTAGAAAGATCACTACCATCACTAAGTTCCAAATGATTAAATTCATTTCCTTGGGCTTCCTTAAAAACTTTTGTATTCCAATTAATACCCTGAAAAGATTCATTATTATGGCCCTGAAAAGATAAATTATCATAATTGTCAATGTTTACCTCATTACCATTATTAACATCAGTCACAATGTCAGTCACTTGTCCATTAATTAACTCAGCATTGAGTTCTACCTCCGCGAGGTCAACCTCTTTAGATTGAGAACGCGTAACCACTGACACAGGATTCAACGAATCATCTATGCGTATCTGGTCACCTGCCAGATCTATCAACGTCAAAATAGGCAATACGTCACCTTCAGCTTCAGCGGCTAAATCATTGGCAAATATAATGTCTATATCAGGAATAGGCAAAGTATCTACTATGGCCAAATTAACCATACCCTGAAAATTCTTCGTCTTCAAATATAACTCTTCTAGTGGATACGAGGCCACCGTATCAGGAAATCCACCCAACAAGACAAAGTTCTTATTCTTAAACACAACACCCTCGGGAACTGACCTCCGCAATATCAACGACTGAGCGGCACCAGTGTCTCTCAAAATCCTCACACCACGACCCATTTGCATAGCATTATCAACATAAACAGTACCATCAGATATTTACTTCTTAAATCTTAGTCATTTTGACTCCTCCTTCTGCGGTTGTTCCGCCGATACCAACGTCACGGGTTCTTTATTCTTTTCTAAAAATTTACGACGCGCAAAACAGTCCGCCTTAAAATGTCCGCGGCGGTGGCACCAAAAACAAACTACATCGGACCTAGAGGATCTACTATCATTACTACTACTGTTCCTACTGCTATTTACAAAATTACGTGTTTCGTTAACATCACTCTTATTGTCATTTTCAATCTTGCCCTTTCTTCGGTCACCTACCGAACTGTCAATAAAAGTACCATGATCTGATTAACTCCGATTATTCCCCCTCCAACCATTACCTCGAGGAGGGAACCTCTTACCGTTAACCTCTTTCACACAGTCCTGACGATGAGCAAGAGAATACTCATCAGATGCAATAGCGATCTCTTGAAGCGAATCCAATTTAAGTTCATCTAAATGAATTTTTAGTTCTCTAACTACCATTCTTTTGAACTCTTCGATTAAAATTAATTCTTTCAATTTCTCGAAAGTGTCAGTCTCCTTAGACTTAAGCCAATCATCAAGGAATTGTTCCTTTCTCCTTGCAAACTCAACAAAAGTCATACCGGGTTCTTTCTTAAGGTTACGGAACTTCTGTCGATAAGCCTCCGGAACTAAATCATATGCCTTAAGGATAATGGCCTTGACCGAATCATAATCCGCCGACAAATCCTCGCTTAAAGTATTATATACTCTCTGAGCTTTCCCTTTTAATTTACACTGAACCATAGTGGTCCACATATCCTTGGGCCAAGACAATTTTCTTGCTATTCGTTCAAACGAAATAAAAAAATCAGGAACATCTTCATCATCGAATACTGGCATTAACTTCAAAGCACTCATTAGGTCAAAACAATTATTATAGCCATTATGTTTACCACTACTATTATTATTATTTTGAAAATCACGCATTCGCAACTCAAATTTTCGCTCTTTTTTGCGCTCTTCCGCCCTTAATTGCAAAGTTTTATATTCCATCTCCTTAAGCTTAAACTCCTGAGCAAGGATACTCAATCTTAATTTACTCACCTCCTGGCTACCTGAATCCCCTACCTCATCGTCACTATCGCTATTTACAAAATCCGGATCACCAGACATTACTGCTTCCTTTGTGTTACCTTTAATACTCTTAATAGCTTTAAGGACTTCACGCAACAAATGACCCTTCTTGAATTCTGTTGGTAATCCTAAGTTCAAGTGCTCTGCTAAACACCATAACTCGTCTCTTAAGATTAAAAATCTCCTCCTCCCAGTCAGACCTATCTAAAAATAGTGCTGCCACTTCCTCAAATTTATCCCCTACTAAAGACATCTTCCTAAACCAATGCAAAAGTAACAAAAGAAAAAAAAATAGGTTAATTTTCCCCCCAACTACCTAATTCTCCCTATCACACCTCTCTAAGAAAAACTCTCAAAGGTTGAAATGTCAGTCAGGATCCTGTCACGGTCGCCAAATTTTGTTATGAACTTCAAGATGGTCTGAAGTTGAAGTTCTTACGGACCTGATATTTCAGATCAGTACCACAAAAAGGGTATGATCCCTGACAAAAACAACATTCAAAGAGTACAATCTCAGAGAGGATACACAAAACGAGAAACTATAGATTAACAATAATTTATTACATAAAAAATTTATCATAATAAAAGAACCCCTCTGAAAACTGAATAATGGGGAGAAAAATACAAGCACACACAATGCCAAAGCAGTCACTCCTTCAATTGCCTACCTAACTAACATGCTAAGGAATAAGAGAAAGTATTCAGTGGAAGAAAGAAAAACACTCTTTCCCTAACATACGATAGGCGGAGACTCAAAAGGGGGGGGGGAAACCTTAACCTATAACTTAACCTAAATTTTTACAAACAAAGTACATTGTACTAAAGACATACTCATTTAACAATATAAAACTCATATAACTCAAGTAGAATCCATTAATTGACGCACGAAAAATCATCCAAGGACGTCTCTATTTAGTTAAGTGTAGACACTGACACTAACTAAATAAGGGGTTGTTGTACCACCACATGAAGAAAATATAAAAATGTTAATAACAATAAAGTGGGCTTACTCTTCTTCGCCACTAAAAGGCCTCCTCACGACTCCAAGGGCACAGTGTTCAGGCAGAGGCAGGTGACTAAAGGGCGTATATTACGCTCGCACTATGGGCCATCCACAGGAGCAAATGCTATGCTCTACTTCAACAAAAGATCTGTAGAAATCCTCGGTGAGGCACAAAGTCCAATCCTCCATCAACGGATCCCAAACAATCCAGCTTCGGACAAAGGGCACGAGCACACAGGGTCACTCTTTAGTGATGCAACAACATGCGGGAGTGCTCAAGGAAGACTCCTCCATCCAAAAGTACACTGCCGTAAACTGCCAAAAATATAGCACACTGGTCCTTCTATAGCGGAGCCGAGTACAGAACTCCCGAACAAATATCACAAGGCCCCCTCGAAAACTCCGGGAAAGGGGCAAAATATGACGTGGCACGGACGATGAAGCCAAACCACCATCACAAACATGAAAAAAAAGAAACAAACTTCATGGGCGGAGTACCAATATAAATTATTAACAACCTTTAATGAGAGGCAAAAGACCCATATCCAGCGTTCAGGGAGAAACTCAAAGGAAACTGGATTAAACTAGAAAAACTTACGTTAAAAAGGTCATCAAAACTGAATAAATTACGTATATATATATATATATATATATATATATATATATATATATATATATATATAGAGAGAGAGAGAGAGAGAGAGAGAGAGAGAGAGAGAGAGAGAGAGTTATTTTTAACAAACTTGCACTACCCTCGTCATCATCAATAGCCTCTTTTTTCAATTTATGCAAAACCTGTCTGCTCTGATATCATTCTCCTTTGCCTCTCATCTATTCTCTACTTTCATCAACTCTCAAAATTTTATACTTTATAAGAAAAAGCGTACAATTAAGGATACATATTTTCATTAGGACCTCTCTTTCTTAAATATGCTACTTCATATCACTGTTTTGCACTTATATAATTTCTCTACAATTTGGGGTAGTACCGTAGTGGTGACCTATTGGAAACGTCACTGATTGGCGTTCTGCCGAAACTCGGTAGTTTCTTGTAGTGTCTGCAACCTC
>NC_090744.1:121347291-121357291 GCF_036898095.1 Palaemon carinicauda | reverse complement strand
TGACCAACACTGAATTAAGAGGTAATTGACACTGGTGACCTACACCGAATTAAGAGGTAATTGACACTGGTGACAAACAATGAATTAAGAGGTAAGTGAAACTGATGACCAACAATTAATTAAGAGGTAATTGACACAGGTGACCAACACTGAATTAAGAGGTAATTGACACTGGTGACCAACAATGAATTAAGAGGTAATTGACAATGGTGACCAACACTGAATTAAGAGGTAATTAACACTGGTGACCAACAATAAATTAAGAGGTAACTGACACTGGTGACCAACACTGAATTAAGACATAATTGACACTGGTGACCAACAATGAATTGAGAGTTAAGTGAAACTGGTGACCAACAATTAATTAACAGGTAATTGACAGTGGTGACCAACACTGAATTAAGAGGTAATTGAAACTGGTGACCAACACTGAATTAAGAGGTAATTGACACTGGTGACCAACAATGAATTGAGAGGTAATTGACACTGGTGACCAACAGTGAATTAAGAGGTAATTGACACTGGTGACCAACACTGAATTAAGAGGTAATTGAAACTGGTGACCAACTCTGAATTGAGAGGTAATTGACACTGATGACCAACACTGAATTGAGAGGTAACTGACACTGGTGACCAACAATGAATTAAGATGTAATTGACAGTGGTGACCAACACTGAATTAAGAGGTAATTGAAACTGGTGACCAACACTGAATTAAGAGGTAATTGACACTGGTGACCAACAATGAATTGAGAGGTAATTGACACTGGTGACCAACAGTGAATTAAGAGGTAATTGACACTGGTGACCAACACTGAATTAAGAGGTAATTGAAACTGGTGACCAACTCTGAATTGAGAGGTAATTGACACTGATGACCAACACTGAATTGAGAGGTAACTGACACTGGTGACCAACAATGAATTAAGATGTAATTGACACTGGTGACCTACACTGAATTAAGACGTAATTGACACTGGTGACCAACAATGAATTAAGATGTAATTGACACTGGTGACCTACACTGAATTAAGATGTAATTGACACTGGTGACCAACACTGAATTAAGAGGTAATTGACACTGGTGACCAACATTGAATTAAGAGGTAATTGACACTGGTGACCAACACTGAATTAAAAGGTAATCGGCACTGGTGACCTACACTGAATTAAGACGTAATTGACACTGATGACCAACAATGAATTAAGAGGTAATTGACACTGGTGACCAACAATTAATTAAGAGGTAATTGAAACTGGTGACCAACACTGAATTAAGAGGTAATTGACACTGGTGACCAACACTGAATTAAGAGGTAATTGACACTGGTGAGCTACACCGAATTAAGAGGTAATTGACACTGGTGACCAACAATGAATTAAGAGGTAAGTGAAACTGGTGACCAACAATTAATTAAGAGGTAATTGACAATGGTGACCAACACTGAATTAAGAGGTAATTGAAACTGGTGACCAACACTAAATTAAGAGGTAATTGACACTTGTGACCAACAATGAATTGAGAGGTAATTGACACTGGTGACCAACAATGAATTAAGAGGTAATTGACACTGGTGACCAACACTGAATTAAGAGGTAATTGACACTGGTGACCAACAATAAATTAAGGGGTAACTGACACTGGTGACTACCACTGAATTAAGAGGTAATTAACACTGGTGACCAACAATGAATTAAGAGGTAAGTGAAACTGGTGACCAACAATTAATTAAGAGGTAATTGAAACTGGTGACCAACACTGAATTAAGAGGTAATTGACACTGGTGACCAACACTGAATTAAGAGGTAATTGACACTGGTGAGCTACACCGAATTAAGAGGTAATTGACACTGGTGACCAACACTGAATTGAGAGGTAATTGACACTGGTGACCAACAATGAATTGAGAGGTAATTAACACTGGTGACCAACAATAAATTAAGGGGTAACTGACACTGGTGACTACCACTGAATTAAGAGGTAATTAACACTGGTGACCAACAATGAATTAAGAGGTAAGTGAAACTGGTGACCAACAATTAATTAAGAGGTAATTGAAACTGGTGACCAACACTGAATTAAGAGGTAATTGACACTGGTGACCAACACTGAATTAAGAGGTAATTGACACTGGTGAGCTACACCGAATTAAGAGGTAATTGACACTGGTGACCAACACTGAATTAAGAGGTAATTGACACTGGTGACCAACAATGAATTAAGAGGTAATTGACAATGGTGACCAACACTGAATTAAGAGGTAATTAACACTGGTGACCAACAATAAATTAAGGGGTAACTGACACTGGTGACTACCACTGAATTAAGAGGTAATTAACACTGGTGACCAACAATGAATTAAGAGGTAAGTGAAACTGGTGACCAACAATTAATTAACAGGTAATTGACACTGGTGACCAACACTGAATTAAGAGGTAATTGAAACTGGTGACCAACACTAAATTAAGAGGTAATTGACACTTGTGACCAACAATGAATTGAGAGGTAATTGACACTGGTGACCAACAATGAATTAAGAGGTAATTGACACTGGTGACCAACACTGAATTAAGAGGTAATTGACACTGGTGACCAACACTGAATTAAGAGGTAATTGAAACTGGTGACCAACTCTGAATTGAGAGGTAATTGACACTGATGACCAACACTGAATTGAGAGGTAACTGACACTGGTGACCAACAATGAATTAAGATGTAATTGACAGTGGTGACCAACACTGAATTGAGAGGTAATTGACATTGGTGACCAACAATGTATTAAGAGGTAATTGACACTGGTGACCAACAATGAATTAAGAGGTAATTGACACTGATGACCAACACTGAATTGAGAGGTAATTGACACTGGTGACCAACAATGAATTAAGAGGTAATTGACACTGGTGACCAACAATGAATTAAGAGGTAATTGACCCTGATGACCAACACTTAATTAAGAGGTAATTGACACTGGTGACCAACAATGAATTGAGAGGTAACTGACACTGGTGACCAACAATGAATTGAGAGGTAATTGACACTGGTGACCAACAATTAATTAAGAGGTAATTGAAACTGGTGACCAACACTGAATTAAGAGGTAATTGAAACTGGTGACCAACAATGAATTAAGAGGTAATTGACAATGGTGACCAACACTGAATTAAGAGGTAATTAACACTGGTGACCAACAATAAATTAAGAGGTAACTGACACTGGTGACCAACACTGAATTAAGAGGTAATTGACACTGGTGACCTACACTGAATTAAGACATAATTGACACTGGTGACCAACAATGAATTGAGAGTTAAGTGAAACTGGTGACCAACAATTAATTAACAGGTAATTGACAGTGGTGACCAACACTGAATTAAGAGGTAATTGAAACTGGTGACCAACACTGAATTAAGAGGTAATTAACACTGGTGACCAACAATGAATTGAGAGGTAATTGACACTGGTGACCAACAGTGAATTAAGAGGTAATTGACACTGGTGACCAACACTGAATTAAGAGGTAATTGAAACTGGTGACCAACTCTGAATTGAGAGGTAATTGACACTGATGACCAACACTGAATTGAGAGGTAACTGACACTGGTGACCAACAATGAATTAAGATGTAATTGACACTGGTGACCTACACTGAATTAAGACGTAATTGACACTGGTGACCAACAATGAATTAAGATGTAATTGACACTGGTGACCTACACTGAATTAAGAGGTAATTGACACTGGTGACCAACACTGAATTAAGAGGTAATTGACACTGGTGACCAACATTGAATTAAGAGGTAATTGACACTGGTGACCAACACTGAATTAAAAGGTAATCGGCACTGGTGACCTACACTGAATTAAGATGTAATTGACACTGATGACCAACAATGAATTAAGAGGTAATTGACACTGGTGACCAACAATTAATTAAGAGGTAATTGAAACTGGTGACCAACACTGAATTAAGAGGTAATTGACACTGGTGACCAACACTGAATTAAGAGGTAATTGACACTGGTGAGCTACACCGAATTAAGAGGTAATTGACACTGGTGACCAACAATGAATTAAGAGGTAAGTGAAACTGGTGACCAACAATTAATTAAGAGGTAATTGACACTGGTGACCAACACTGAATTAAGAGGTAATTGACACTGGTGACCAACAATGAATTAAGAGGTAATTGACAATGGTGACCAACACTGAATTAAGAGGTAATTAACACTGGTGACCAACAATAAATTAAGGGGTAACTGACACTGGTGACTACCACTGAATTAAGAGGTAATTAACACTGGTGACCAACAATGAATTAAGAGGTAAGTGAAACTGGTGACCAACAATTAATTAACAGGTAATTGACACTGGTGACCAACACTGAATTAAGAGGTAATTGAAACTGGTGACCAACACTAAATTAAGAGGTAATTGACACTTGTGACCAACACTGAATTGAGAGGTAATTGACACTGGTGACCAACAATGAATTAAGAGGTAATTGACACTGGTGACCAACACTGAATTAAGAGGTAATTGAAACTGGTGACCAACAATTAATTAAGAGGTAATTGACACTTGTGACCAACACTGAATTAAGAGGTAATTGAAACTGGTGACCAACTCTGAATTGAGAGGTAATTGACACTGATGACCAACACTGAATTGAGAGGTAACTGACACTGGTGACCAACAATGAATTAAGATGTAATTGACATTGGTGACCAACAATGTATTAAGAGGTAATTGACACTGGTGACCAACAATGAATTAAGAGGTAATTGACACTGATGACCAACACTGAATTGAGAGGTAATTGACACTGGTGACCAACAATGAATTAAGAGGTAATTGACACTGGTGACCAACAATGAATTAAGAGGTAATTGACCCTGATGACCAACACTTAATTAAGAGGTAATTGACACTGGTGACCAACAATGAATTGAGATGTAACTGACACTGGTGACCAACAATGAATTGAGAGGTAATTGACACTGGTGACCAACACTGAATTAAGAGGTAATTGACACTGGTGACCAACAATGAATTGAGAGGTAACTGACACTGGTGACCAACAATGAATTAAGATGTAATTGACAGTGGTGACCAACAATGAATTAAGAGGTAATTGACACTGGTGACCAACATTGAATTAAGAGGTAATTGACACTGGTGACCAACAATGAATTGAGAGGTAATTGACACTGGTGACCAACAATGAATTAAGAGGTAATTGACACTGATGACCAACACTGAATTGAGAGGTAACTGACACTGGTGACCAACAATGAATTAAGATGTAATTGACACTGGTGACCTACACTGAATTAAGATGTAATTGACACTGGTGACCAACAATGAATTAAGATGTAATTGACACTGGTGACCTACACTGAATTAAGAGGTAATTGACACTGGTGACCAACACTGAATTAAGAGGTAATTGAAACTGGTGACCAACACTGAATTGAGAGGTAACTGACACTGGTGACCAACAATGAATTAAGATGTAATTGACACTGGTGACCTACACTGAATTAAGATGTAATTGACAGTGGTGACCAACACTGAATTAAGAGGTAAGTGAAACTGGTGACCAAAAATGAATTAAGAGGTAATTGACACTGGTGACCAACACTGAATTAAAAGGTAATCGGCACTGGTGACCTACACTGAATTAAGACGTAATTGACACTGGTGACCAACAATGAATTAAGAGGTAATTGACACTGGTGACCAACAATTAATTAAGAGGTAATTGAAACTGGTGACCAACAATGAATTAAGAGGTAATTGAAACTGGTGACCAACAATGAATTAAGATGTAATTGACACTGGTGACCAACACTGAATTAAGAGGTAATTGACACTGGTGAGCTACACCGAATTAAGAGGTAATTGACACTGGTGACCAACAATGAATTAAGAGGTAAGTGAAACTGGTGACCAACAATTAATTAAGAGGTAATTGACACTGGTGACCAACACTGAATTAAGAGGTAATTGACACTGGTGACCAACAATGATTTAAGAGGTAATTGACAATGGTGACTACCACTGAATTAAGAGGTAATTAACACTGGTGACCAACAATAAATTAAGAGGTAATTGACACTGGTGACCTACACTGAATTAAGACATAATTGACACTGGTGACCAACAATGAATTGAGAGGTAAGTGAAACTGGTGACCAACAATTAATTAAGAGGTAATTGACACTGGTGACCAACACTGAATTAAGAGGTAATTGAAACTGGTGACCAACTCTGAATTGAGAGGTAATTGACACTGATGACCAACACTGAATTGAGAGGTAACTGACACTGGTGACCAACAATGAATTAAGATGTAATTGACAGTGGTGACCAACACTGAATTAAGAGGTAATTGACACTGGTGACCAACAATGAATTAAGAGGTAATTGAAACTGGTGACCAACACTGAATTAAGAGGTAATTGACACTGGTGACCAACAATGAATTGAGAGGTAATTGACACTGGTGACCAACAATGAATTAAGAGGTAATTGACCCTGATGACCAACACTTAATTAAGAGGTAATTGACACTGGTGACCAACAATGAATTGAGAGGTAACTGACACTGGTGACCAACAATGAATTGAGAGGTAATTGACACTGGTGACCAACACTGAATTAAGAGGTAATTGACACTGGTGACCAACAATGAATTGAGAGGTAACTGACACTGGTGACCAACAATGAATTAAGATGTAATTGACAGTGGTGACCAACACTGAATTAAGAGGTAATTGACACTGGTGACCAACATTGAATTAAGAGGTAATTGACACTGGTGACCAACAATGAATTGAGAGGTAATTGACACTGGTGACCAACAATGAATTAAGAGGTAATTGACACTGATGACCAACACTGAATTGAGAGGTAACTGACACTGGTGACCAACAATGAATTAAGATGTAATTGACACTGGTGACCTACACTGAATTAAGATGTAATTGACACTGGTGACCAACAATGAATTAAGATGTAATTGACACTGGTGACCTACACTGAATTAAGAGGTAATTGACACTGGTGACCAACACTGAATTAAGAGGTAATTGAAACTGGTGACCAACACTGAATTGAGAGGTAACTGACACTGGTGACCAACAATGAATTAAGATGTAATTGACACTGGTGACCTACACTGAATTAAGATGTAATTGACAGTGGTGACCAACACTGAATTAAGAGGTAAGTGAAACTGGTGACCAAAAATGAATTAAGAGGTAATTGACACTGGTGACCAACACTGAATTAAAAGGTAATCGGCACTGGTGACCTACACTGAATTAAGACGTAATTGACACTGGTGACCAACAATGAATTAAGAGGTAATTGACACTGGTGACCAACAATTAATTAAGAGGTAATTGAAACTGGTGACCAACAATGAATTAAGAGGTAATTGAAACTGGTGACCAACAATGAATTAAGAGGTAATTGACACTGGTGACCAACACTGAATTAAGAGGTAATTGACACTGGTGAGCTACACCGAATTAAGAGGTAATTGACAATGGTGACTACCACTGAATTAAGAGGTAATTAACACTGGTGACCAACAATAAATTAAGAGGTAATTGACACTGGTGACCTACACTGAATTAAGACATAATTGACACTGGTGACCAACAATGAATTGAGAGGTAAGTGAAACTGGTGACCAACAATTAATTAAGAGGTAATTGACACTGGTGACCAACACTGAATTAAGAGGTAATTGAAACTGGTGACCAACTCTGAATTGAGAGGTAATTGACACTGATGACCAACACTGAATTGAGAGGTAACTGACACTGGTGACCAACAATGAATTAAGATGTAATTGACAGTGGTGACCAACACTGAATTAAGAGGTAATTGACACTGGTGACCAACAATGAATTAAGAGGTAATTGACACTGGTGACCAACAATGAATTGAGAGGTAATTGACACTGGTGACCAACAATGAATTAAGAGGTAATTGACACTGATGACCAACACTGAATTGAGAGGTAACTGACACTGGTGACCAACAATGAATTAAGATGTAATTGACAGTGGTGACCAACACTGAATTAAGAGGTAATTGACACTGGTGACCAACAATGAATTAAGAGGTAAGTGAAACTGGTGACCAACAATTAATTAAGAGGTAATTGACACTGTTGACCAACACTGAATTAAGAGGTAATTGAAACTGGTGACCAACACTGAATTAAGAGGTAATTGACACTGGTGACCAACAATGAATTGAGAGGTAATTGACACTGGTGACCAACAATGAATTAAGAGGTAATTGACACTGATTACCAACACTGAATTGAGAGGTAACTGACACTGGTGACCAACAATGAATTAAGATGTAATTGACAGTGGTGACCAACACTGAATTAAGAGGTAATTGACACTGGTGACCAACAATGAATTAAGAGGTAATTGACACTGGTGACCAACAATGAATTGAGAGGTAATTGACACTAGTGACCAACAATGAATTAAGAGGTAATTGACACTGATGACCAACACTGAATTGAGAGGTAACTGACACTGGTGACCAACAATGAATTAAGATGTAATTGACACTGGTGACCTACACTGAATTAAGACGTAATTGACACTGGTGACCAACAATGAATTAAGATGTAATTGACACTGGTGACCTACACTGAATTAAGAGGTAATTGACACTGGTGACCAACACTGAATTAAGAGGTAATTGACACTGGTGACCTACACTGAATTAAGAGGTAATTGACACTGATGACCAACACTGAATTGAGAGGTAACTGACACTGGTGACCAACAATGAATTAAGATGTAATTGACACTGGTGACCTACACTGAATTAAGATGTAATTGACAGTGGTGACCAACACTGAATTAAGAGGTAATTGAAACTGGTGACCAACAATGAATTAAGAGGTAATTGACACTGGTGACCAACAATTAATTAAGAGGTAATTGAAACTGGTGACCAACACTGAATTAAGAGGTAATTGACACTGGTGACCAACACTGAATTAAGAGGTAATTGACACTGGTGACCTACACTGAATTAAGATGTAATTGACAGTGGTGACCAACACTGAATTAAGAGGTAATTGAAACTGGTGACCAACAATGAATTAAGAGGTAATTGACACTGGTGACCAACACTGAATTAAAAGGTAATCGGCACTGGTGACCTACACTGAATTAAGACGTAATTGACACTGGTGACCAACAATGAATTAAGAGGTAATTGACACTGGTGACCAACAATTAATTAAGAGGTAATTGAAACTGGTGACCAACACTGAATTAAGAGGTAATTGACACTGGTGACCAACACTGAATTAAGAGGTAATTGACACTGGTGACCTACACTGAATTAAGATGTAATTGACAGTGGTGACCAACACTGAATTAAGAGGTAATTGAAACTGGTGACCAACAATGAATTAAGAGGTAATTGACACTGGTGACCAACACTGAATTAAAAGGTAATCGGCACTGGTGACCTACACTGAATTAAGACGTAATTGACACTGGTGACCAACAATGAATTAAGAGGTAATTGACACTGGTGACCAACAATTAATTAAGAGATAATTGAAACTGGTGACCAACACTGAATTAAGAGGTAATTGACACTGGTGACCTACACTGAATTAAGACATAATTGACACTGGTGACCAACAATGAATTGAGAGGTAAGTGAAACTGGTGACCAACAATTAATTAAGAGGTAATTGACACTGGTGACCTACACTGAATTAAGACATAATTGACACTGGTGACCAACACTGAATTAAGAGGTAATTGACACTGGTGACCTACACTGAATTAAGACATAATTGACACTGGTGACCAACAATGAATTAAGAGGTAATTGACACTGGTGACCAACACTGAATTAAGAGGTAATTGACACTGGTGACCTACTACACTGAATTAAGACATAATTGACACTGGTGACCAACAATGAATTAAGAGG
>NC_090744.1:121327291-121342291 GCF_036898095.1 Palaemon carinicauda | reverse complement strand
GTCGAGTTATATACTAAACTTCGAAATTTGATTGTTGATGCAGGGAACTAAATGTGATTCTCAAAATCTCGAAGGAATTAGAAATTAATAACATTTATATATTATGTGTAACTGTGAGAAAAATACTCAAATTTTTAGTCTTTTTTTTTTTCTCCCGTAATTGTATGGAATAACAAGTAAGCGACAGCGCAATATTTCCCCCTGTATTTTGCATATACAATGCAGCATGTAATAGATTTTTCGAGATGACAATTCATTATCATTATTATTATTATTATTATTATTATTATTATTATTATCATTAGCTAAGCTACAAATACGCGGAATAACAAATACACGACAACACAATATTTCCCCCTGTATTTTTTATATCCAATGCAGCATGTAATAGATTTTTCGAGATATCAATTCATTATTATTATTATCATTATTATTATTATTATCATTATTATTATCATTAGCTAAGCTAAAACCCTAGTTGAAAAAGC
Organism: Palaemon carinicauda; assembly: GCF_036898095.1. Taxonomy (NCBI): domain Eukaryota; kingdom Metazoa; phylum Arthropoda; class Malacostraca; order Decapoda; family Palaemonidae; genus Palaemon; species Palaemon carinicauda. The sequence continues at coordinate 121,341,803 of NC_090744.1, read as the reverse complement.
AGGATGCTATAAGCCCAAGTGCTCCAACAAGGGAAAAATAGCCCAGTGAGGAAAGGAAATAAGGAAATAAACTAAAAGACACGTAATGAACAAACGATTATTAACAATATTAAAATAGATCTTTTATATATAAACTATGAAAAGAGATTTATGTCAGCCTTCTCAACATTAAAAATTCGTATCCTTTATTTATTTCTAAACTTCAAGTTCATATCCTAATGTTATTACTGTTCTTAAAATATTTTAATTTTCCTTGTTTCCTTTCCTCACTGGGCTATTTTCCCTGTTGGAGCCCCTAGGCTTATAGCATCCTGCTTTTCCAACTAAGGTTGTGGCTTAGCAAATAATGACAATAATAATAATAACAATGTCAATTCATACGGATATATTTTAACTCTTCATATGTTATATATCTTTGTAAAACTGTTTTCAACAATTTGTTAAAATTTGTTTGAAATCATATGATATGGTTTGCGTAAAGGTCCAAAAATACTTTACCCTCTATCAGAATTCCTGAAAAAGCTCCCAGCTTTTCATATTGAGTTTCAATCTAAAATTGTTTATATACGAAATTATAACGAGGGATCAGAAAGTAAATGATATTAACGATAATGAAGTCAATATTGCAGAACAGTGAGTAGGAAGGAAACAATAAATTCCGATTTGTTAAAAATCATTAAAATTGAAGGAAAGAAAAAATTTTGATTCGTTAAAACGCATTAATTGAAGGAAAGAATAAATTTTGATTCGTTATTAATTGAAGGAAAGAATCAATTTTGATTCGTTAAAACTCATTATTTGAAGGAAAGAATAAATTTTGATTCGTTAAAACTCATTAATAGATGGAAAGAATAAATTTTGATTCGTTATTAATTGAAGGAAAGAATAAATTTTGATTCGTTAAAACTCATTAATAGATGGAAAGAATAAATTTTGATTCGTTAAAACTCATTACTAGAAGGAAAGAATAAATTTCGATTCATTAAAACTCGCTAAGGAAGGAAACTTCCTCGAACCGTTTTATTTTCATTCCTGGGGCTTTTCATGTTCATGGAAATTGATAATAAGGCTTTCGATACGTTTAAAACATCTGATCTAATTATTTTTCTTTTATTTACTCTTTCTTTCACGGGGAATCTGTTATATCCAATTTCACATACTGATCACTGAATACATTCAGAGCAAAATGATATGTGAAGAGGTAATTGTTATTTTTTTTCTTTTTTTATGAAAGCTGATAGTGTGCTGAGACATGGGAATAGCTAATTAAGTCTAAATAAAGATGGAAAGATGATTTTAAATGGGGGGGGGGAAATATTTGCAAATAGTATTGTAATTTAGGTTCATTTTTAGAAGCCACAAAACAATTAATTATGACAAAGGTGAATTACGAAACTATGGATTTCGATGAAATTAGAATTTTAGAATCTGAAAGCTCTCGTTAAATTTTATGCCCGAACGAAACAAACAGGAAATTCTAAATATCAAAAGGCACAGAAACGGGAAAATGTTTAACAAACATTCTTCTCCAACATGCGCCAAAGGGCGAGAGAGAGAGAGAGAGAGAGAGAGAGAGAGAGAGAGAGAGAGAGAGAATTCAAACATTTTAACTTAACATCAAATTTAGATTTAGAATTTATCGACAAAATAACATACAAACCATACATTGGTACATGAGATTAATATGCAAATATTTTGTCCAACATACATCTGATATTTAAAAGCTAACCATCATATAATACAATATTTAATCAAAGATGTATAGGAATTTACTAGAATAATGATAATAATCATATGTTACATTAAGTTGAGAAATAATGGTAAGTCTAAGGCCAATTCACATAGATAACGTTGTAGATTATACTACTGCCTAAGGCCATGTACAGTTGGCTTCATTAATTCCGGTACACTTCCCGGAAATGTAAGGAAAACCCTGACAGCTGTATATTGTAACAGATGCCACTGTGTTTAGCGAAAGAGAAACTGTAAAACAAAGTCGTTGAACATTCATTTTACGAAGTGCTGTAGAGAAAAATATATTGGGCTATTTTCCCTGTTGGTCCCCCTGGCCTTATAGCATCCTGCTTTTCCAACTAGGGTTGTAGCTTAGCAGGTAATAATAATAATAATAATAATAATAATAATAACAAGTAGTAGTAGTAGTAGTAGTAGTAGTAGTAGTAGTAGTAGTAATAATAATAATAATAACAACAATAATAATAACATTAATGATAATAATAATAATAATAATAATAATAATAATAATAATAATAATAATACAACTCACTTATAAGTTTTAATACACCTGGCTGAATACGATATATCTATAATGAATCCACAAGGAAAAATTGAATTCGCAATTATCGAAATATGATTAAATATCAATTCATAAACTCTCTTCCTTTTGGCAAGAATTCGTTCTAATAATATCACATGAATGGAAAAATCACTCATCCATATAATGCTATTGGAATTCGTAAATAATTGCCCATTTTAAAAGTGCGGTTTGCAAAATAATATGCGCAACAAATGTATTCGTTATAGATCTAATAATCTCTTATTGTATAAATTGTACAAATGATGAGAACGACATTATTATTTCCGGTTGCATTATTTCTTTTAAAGATTTGTTTTAACGTTGTTACTGCTCTTAAACTAATTTATTTAAATATTCGTTACTTCTCTTGTAGTTCATTTATTTCCATTACTCTCTGGACTATTTTTACCTGTTTTAGCCCTTGGGCTAATAGCATCCAGCTTTTCAACTAGGGTTGCAACTTAGCTAATAATAATAATAATAATAATAATAATAATAATAATAATAATAATGGGATTTTTCTGAAAAAAAAAAGTTTTTATTTTAGTCTAATCATTATCATTTAAAGGAGGCTCAATAGCCTAATTATTAAATCATCATCATCATCATCTCCTACTCCTATTGACGCAAAGGGCCTCAGTTAGATTTCGCCAGTCGTCTCTATCTTGAGCTCTTAATTCAATACTTCTCCACTTATCATCTCCTACTTCACGCTTCATAGTCCTCAGCTACGTGTAGGCCTTGGTCATCCAAGTCTTCTAGTGCCTTGTGTGACCCAAATGAACGTTTGGTGAACTAAACTCTCATGGGTAGTGCGACGAGCATGCCCTAACCATCTCCATCTACCCCTCATCATGATCTCGTCCACATATGGCACTCGAGTAATCTCTCTTATAGTTTCACTTCTAATCCTGTCCTGCCATTAACTCCCAATATCCTTCTGAGGACTTTGTTCTCAAATCTATTGGAGATTGTTTCACTGTCATACCATGACTCATGTTCATATAGTAACACCGATCTCACTAAATTGATATATAGTATGATTTTTTTATATGTAATTTCAGGGGATTTGTTTTCCAAGTTTTACTTAATCTAGCCATTCTCTGATTGGCTTTTTTCAATTTTTCACCCTAGTTCTTAAGATACTGTATTGTAGAGTTTTAGTTCCTAAATGTTTTAATGATTCTACCTCATTAATCCTTTCTCCTTCAAATGATATTTCATCTTTCATTGCATACTCCGTTCTCATCTGTCTTTTTTCAATTTATCTTGAGGACAACCTCGTGTGATATTTCATGCATTCTGGTAAATTAGCCAGGCAAATTATGTGGTGTTGTGCTAAAAAGGACAGCATTATCACCATACTCTACGTATGATAATTTCCTATCACCAATCCAGTCTAATCCTTCTCCACCATCTCCGACTGTTCAATGCAATACAAAATCAATGAGGAGGATAAACAACATAGGTGACAACACATTCCCCTAAAAAACTCCGCGGTTCACTGGAATTTCATTTGATAAGACTGCATTAACATTAACCTTGCACTTGCTATGCTCATGAACAGATTTAATCAAATTCACATATCTAAGAGGAATTCCATAATAACGCAGGACTCAACTAAACTGGCCGGTGCAAATAATTATTCAGCTGTACGAAATACTACACCAATCCAAACATTCTCTTTTCTGAAGCTGAATATAAGATGATTATTCATACTTTTGTAATCATAGCAAATTCTTCATTATATCTTTGTGTGTAGTCAATATGAACAGTGACATTATTGTTGTTTCCTTCCTTATGTATTGTGTACTTCACCGAAGGTAGAACAATGCTTGAAGATATATTCTTAGAAAACTCAAGTTTGTCTTGTATGCGGACATGATTTTTATCCATTTTTGTATGGAGACCAAACAAATAAATAGCAAGGACTTTCCAGGTAAGATTTCTTATGCAGAAGATAAACATTGTTAAGGAAGGTCTACGTTTACTTCCAGTAAACAAGGGAACTTACAGCTTTACATATCTAGCTATCTATTTACCTGTCTGACTTTTAATGACTTATTCTATCCGTGTATCTTTTGTTCGAATATACGTAAATTATGTGTGAGTGTGTGTATGTGTATATACATATATATATATATATATATATATATATATATATATATATATATATATACATATACATATATATATATATATATAGAGAGAGAGAGAGAGAGAGAGAGAGAGAGAGAGAGAGAGACTTTAAAAATATCTGGAATTACACGTGGCTCTTCCAGATACCTGGCATCTCAGCCTTTATACGGTGCATACTTTTTGTTTTTCTATAAGAAAAGTATCTAAACCTAGATATCACTTTTTAACATGTGATGCAACAACAAATGTCACCATTTCTAGTCTGGTGCAGGACAAAGGTCCCAGACATGTTCATATTCATGTTTTGGATTTGGCCAGTTTTCATCACCACGTTGACCAGTGAGCTTTTTGTGCGATAGCTCACAGCAAACCAACCTAGTACGGGTGGCCATAACTAGTGAAGCTTTGCTGATCATGGTGAAAATATGAATTGACTACTTTTGGAGACTTTTGATTACCCAGTCTATTTGGTGCTCCTTTTTTATTTGGCTAGTTTTCAACACCAAACTGGCCAACAGCGGATTGGTAATGGTGGGAGTTTATCGTGCGATAGCTCATAGCAAACCAACTTATTATCGGTGGCTCTAACTAGTACAGCTTTCCTGATCATGGTGAAAACATGAATAGAATGCTTCTGGAGGCATTTAAATACCCAGTCTATTTGGTACTCCTTTTGGATTTGGCCAGTTTTCATCACCACGTTAGAAAACCGCGGGTTGGTGATGATGGGAGTTTCTCGTGTGATAGCTCACAGCAAACCAGCCTAGTATGGGTGGCCATAACTAGTGCACCTTTACTGATCATGGTGGAAACATGAATTGACTACTTCTGGACACCTTTAATTATCCAGTCTATTTTGAGCTCTTCTTAGTATTCCCTCCGTTTTCTAATCGCATTTTCCAAAGTCTTTCCCTTTGCAACGTCACTGAAGTCACTCCAGCCATTTAACCCCTGCCAATATATCAGCGAAATTGGCATTATTAAATACAAGTGGATGAGATATAAATTCTAGATCCCATCTTGATTGCGGTCGATCGGACCTTTGAATTGGACTCAAGGGCATTTTGGTTTATAAAGAGAACCGCAGTGTTGTTAGATCTAAAAAGGATAGTGTTTTATGGTCACTTTTATATAGAATTAAACATGTTTTTTATGGCTGGAATTCTGATGGGGCTAGCATCCAGGAGGCCTCTTGAGTTTTAGGCCTAAGGAACACAAAAAAGAACAGGAATTAAAAGAGAAAGGCTATATGGGAGAAAGAACACGGAAATAATTACAAATGTCGTCGATTAAGTGAGGAAATAAGTGATGATGGTAACTTCATGACATTAATCTTGCTTCAGGGTACACTTGAGCCACAATATTCTGTCTTATTTCTCTTCCTCTTTTTTCATGTTTTTTATATTTTATAAATGAAAGGTCTATTTTAATGTTGTTATCATTCTTAAAATATATTAATCTTATTTGTTCATTAATTGTCTTGTTGTTTATTCAGTTCTTTATTTCATTTCCTCACTGGACTATTTTTCCCTGTTTGTAGCCTTTGGGCTTATAGCATCCTTGCTTTTCTAACTAGTGCTGTAGCCTAGTTTATAATAATAAAATCAACAATAATAATAATAATAATAATAATAATATTATTATTATTATTATAATAAAAACAATAGTATCAATAATAATAATAATAATAATAATAGTAATAACAAAATAATAACAATAATACTAGTAATACTAATAAAAATAACAATAATAATAATAATAATAATAATAATAATAATAATATCATCATCATCATCATCATATATTATATTTTCTTCTGTGACTATGACACCCTCAATACAGACTCGAATGAAAGGGAAATCGAAACATTTTGTATTATAAATGACAGCAGAATTTATGTAATTCAAAATGACTTATATTCTTATTTGATGGACGTCCGTCAAGGGATAAGGATTTAAAACCCAAAATTTTTGTCACTCCTCGAACATTCGATTGACATGTTAATGTAATTGCAGATGAATACATATTCCCTTTATGATTTTCTATTTTCGGGTCCTAGTTGAAATAAATAAAAAAAAAAAATAATAAATTAAAAAAAAAATGTAGATAATGTAAATATTTTTCAAGTTCATTTTAACATCGAGCCAACACCAAAATATTAACCACTGACAACGTTTTTCACTGCATCAGCAAAAATATTTTTTCCATCAAAATAACTTTGTTATACTTTTAATATTTCTTTCTTTGTTCAATGTGAAATTCAGAATAACTCTCTATTAGTCACTGTCCTTCAGTTTCCTAAAACTGTTATTTCACATTCTACATTCACATCGGCCTGTCAATTGAATCCTGCATTTCCTTATTTTTGACATTAGAGTGCTTCATTTGTCTCTATTGCCTATCCTGTCTTTAATATACATTTATTAGTAATTAAAGCTATTCATTTGTCTCTTTTAACATCCATTCATTTTATTTCCATAGTCTTTAAATTCCTTCATTTCACGCTATTTATCATTATCAATTTCATATCCCTTTGCCTCTTTTAGTTATTGGAATCCTTAATTTATGTTCATTAGCCACAGAATTGCTTCATCTGTTTCAATTAATCACTGAAATATTTAATTTGCTTCTATTAGCCATCGAAGTCTTCAGTTTTCCACTATTAATCATTGGAGTCTATAATTGCTTATATTGCTCATTGGAGTTTTTAATTTGCTTATATTAACCATTGGAGTGCATCTAGTGGTGATTGAAAGCTTTAGATACATCTATTCATTTCCCTCTATTAGTCATTGGAGTCTTTAAATAGAATCATTAATTTCCCACTATTAGTCATTGGAGTCTTTACATAGAATAATTAACTTCCCTCTATTAGTCATTGGGATCATTAAATAGAATCATTAATTTCCCTCTATTAGCCATTGGAATCTTTAAATAGAATTATTAATTTCCTCTCTATTAGTCATTGTAGTCTTTGAATAGAATCAATAATTTCCCTCTATTAGTCATAGGAATCTTTGAATAGAATCATTATTTCCTTCTATTAGTCATTGGAATTATTAAATAGAATCATTAATTTCCCTCTATTAGTCATTGGAGTCTTTAAATATAATCATTCCTTTCCCTCTATTAGTTATTAGAATCTTCCCCCCCCCCCAAAAAAAAAAGTCATTTCCCTCTATGAGTTATTGGAATCTTCAAATAAGATGATTAATTTCCCTCTATTAGTCACTGAAGTCTTTAGATAGAATCATTCATTCCCTCTATTAGTCATTCATAGAATCCTTAATTTCCTTCTATTAGTCATTGGAGTCTTTACATAGAATCATTAATTTCCCTCTATTAGTAGTTGTAGAGTCTTTAAATAGAATAATCAATTTCCCTCTATTAGTCATTGGAATCATCAAATAAAATAATTAATTTCCCTCTATTGGTCATTGGAGTCTTCATATATAATAATTCATTTCCCTCTATTAGACAAAGAAGTCTTTTACATGTATCTCATTTCTTGCAGCCACAGTAAGTCGATTAATCAATACCGGATTGGAGCCCGTTCTTAGTTGACGTATCTCAGGATATTACTCGGGGCAAATGCCTAATAATGCAACATTGCGTGACCCAACTTTTGTAGTCATCTGAGAATTCTCGTTCTGCTTCCATCTATTTTTTTTTTTTTTTTTGTGGGCGTCTTATGTTTCGGTTGTATGTTAGGCTGTAGTTGTCTTTTATCACGTTCTATTAATGTAGTATGACAGACTCTAACGGTCTTTTGCAGCATTATATTATTAGGTGAAATAGGGTAATCTACCTAACCAAATTTTATTTGAAAGGAAAACTAAATTCTGATGATCCTTGTACCCATTAAAGTTGTTGAAATTCCTCAGGTCACGTATATATATATATATATATATATATATATATATATATATATATATATATATATATATATATATATATATATGCAGAAATGCATTATTAACAGATTTATGAGTAAATATCTATTCTTATTATTCCAACATTTACCGGTTTTCTTAAACACGAGATCACTCCAAAGATAAACATTAAACAATTTAGCAAAGTTTCCATCACCCGAATTACAAAGTCAAATTCCAGAACATTGGTCCCCCCAATGTCTATATATAGACCTTGGGTCCTCCTATCTACTTATCAGAAGGCTCATCAGTAACACGTCAAAACCGTAAGCACACACAGACATTAACCCCTATCTTCAGCTAGCTTTACTCTAGCTGATTTCTCGCTTCATTAACGCCATCTATCGGAAGGTTTTAGACCTTCTTCCCCTCGTACCTCATATCACTTCAGAACTATACTTGCAGTTCTTTCATTTATTTTCGTCTATTCTTTTTACAAGACCAAACAATCTCGGAATACGGTTATCCATCATTTTAAATACAATAACTACTTTAACACTTTTATTTATTTGCACATTTCACACCTTGACAATTATTCTTAATACACATGTAATATACAAACAGAACACCTTAGCAGTTTTAGACTTTTATTTCATTCAGTGCATAAATACTGCACACACGCGCGCATACACACAAAAATATACATATATATGTATATATATATATATATATATATATATATATATATATAAATATATATATATATATAATATATATAGCGTCACACATACTCTATTATATATATATATATATATATATATATATATATATATATATAGTACATAGCCACATAAATATATATACAATGAGAGAGAGAGAGAGAGAGAGAGAGAGAGAGAGAGAGAGATAATGGGGAGGGAGAGGATGATGGGGTGAGGGGGGGGGGGCAGAAGGACTCATAAGGAGGTTGGTCGAAATTCATCATTTCCCAAATGAGACAACTTGGGAGAGAATGACAGAAAACGAATTCCTTTTTTCAGGAAAAGTTAGTCTCCTCGAGTCCCGGGTATTATTCTAATTCAGGAATAATGAATGATGAATGGGTCTGCCTATTTGAAGAAAACAGAAGATGCGAGAGGAAGTTGTCAGTCTCTGGAAACAGTTCGTGTGAATGAAAAGCCGCTGGAAAGAGGAAATGTTATCCTGGAACTAAACTAGACTCCAAGTTTAAGATATATATTAAATATTAAATGTTTGCTATTATGGTAAGTGAAAAAGATACATGAAAATGACAGTTGATCGTTTTATAAGTTGAGCTAGACATAAAGATGCTGGAAAATACAGTTGGTAATTTTAGCAGTTGAGCTAGACATAAAGCTTGTATACATACATACATACATACATACATACATATATATATATATCATATATATACATATATAATATATATATGTATATTTATATGTATATATACACGTACATATTCACATTTATCATATATATATATATATATATATATATATATATATATATATATATACAGTATGTATATGCATATGTATGTGTATATATATGTGTGTGTATATGTATATGTATATGTATATGTATGTATATATATATATATATATATATATATATATATACACTGGTCTTCCCTTGAGTGTATGTCTAGAAAAAAAAGTGGTAAACCTACACTCTCTGAATTCTTCATTGTGTCACTGGCAAAATAAGGAAGAATATCTTTTTACAGATAATCTTAAACACCAGACACATTATTTAGTGGTAGTCATCCATTAGGCATAAACTTCTCCGGAATGTCTTTGCCAATCAAATAAACTATATTTGCCAGATCTATGTTTGGTATATTAAGGATACGTTTCCTTTTCCTCTACCTTAATATCCAATCTTAATCTTTAATTTTTTCATTACTCAAATACTGATGCAATGGTCTCTCAATCTCGACATGTGGCCAAACCACCTTCAAATACTTTGGTACCTCCTCTCGATTGTACTAGTGGATGAGACTGTGCAGCCCAAAATCTTTAACATCCTCCACCCACAAGTATCCTAAATGACCTTCACCTTCTCTAAGTTGTTAATAATGAAACATTGTAGGTAATTATAATACTTTAATAGTGACTGTCTGCAGCCCATAATCTTTAACATCCTCCACCCACAAGTATCCCGAATGACCGTCACCTCTCAGTTGTTTCACGTATAAACAAAAATTAATATTAATGAAACTTTATAGGTAATTATAATACTTTAATAGTGACCCACGCGGCTGGCATGCGCAGCACATACAACTGCCGTTTGCCAGAACAGAGGAGCAATGAGATAATGTTTATTTCCGAGTGAAGTGAGCCAGGAAGGCGGAAAGTTCATTCTTTTATGCGTAGCATGTTAAAAATCTTGGGCTGCACTCAGTCGCAGCCTTCGTTGACACCTTTACCGTATCCTGAATGTATCCTTGAAATAGGACCCATCAAGGTAATAGGGGATAGCAGCCACCGTTGGAATGTCAAGCCATTCCCACTAAAAGAAGCCATTACGGAAATAAGGGACGTGAGGGTCGCCAGCGAAAAAAACAAACAATCCCTAAAAACGTAGCCATTAAGGTAATAGGGGCGATGGGAGAAAGTACAGAAGTAGGAGGTTATTGGGTATGAAGTGGGAAGCATATTTCAAGCTCAATTTCATGATGATGATGATGTCAGGGTTAAGTGAGTTGATGACCTCCAATATCGAACATCGTTTTAGATCTGTTCTGTCTTGTTTCTCTTCCTCTTGTTTTGTTAAAATAGTTAATGTTTATATAGGAGATATTCATTTCAATGTTGTCACTCTTAAAAATTTTATTTTTCCTTCTTTCCTTTCCTCACTGGGGTATTTTCCCTGTTGGAGCCCCTGGGCTTATAGCATCCTGCTTTACCAACTAGTGTTGTAGCTTAGCCAGTAATAATAATAATAATAATAATAATAATAATAATAATAATAATAATAAAGGCACACTGATTACCCTTGTTGTAGATGTGTATTTGCCAGTCTATGTTGTGTGTTTTCTTTTACAATTCGAGTATCAATTTAATTTCTTGTGTGAAAGGATGTGGTTTAAATTCCTTTTATTTCCTGTTCTACATTGTGAGCAGTTTTTTTCGGTTGACAGATTATAGGTGGATATGAATCCATAGTTCTTATTTTAACATGTTATGTGAATGTGGAGAATGTTGAGTTTAACTGACATTTTCACTTTATATGATTATGTCATCCGTAATTGAGAATAAGTATAGATAGAAACTGATAGAGAGAACATTTTCATCTGTATTAGATTGTCTAAAAAACTTACGGCAATATCCAATGTCCATTGCTTTCAATAACCTGGTTTAGAATAAATAAATAAACGATAACCTTTGATACTATTTCCAAAATATTTTAGTCATCATAAAATGGTTCTAGGACAATTGCCAGGAGGACAATAGCCAGCCGGACAATTGCCATTCGGATAATTGCCAGTTTCAGTGCCATGCGGATAATTGCCAGTGGGACAATTACCAGCCGGACAATTTCCATGCTTAACAATTATTTTCGGTCCTAGGCGATTTCCTTGATTAGAAATTTTTGTAAATATTTCTTTCTGTATTATTTACTTCCAAACTTCAGTAGTGAACATTTTTATTTGTATACTTCAGGCCTTTTAAATGATTTTTACCATCAAAAGTGAGCGTGGCAAAGATATTCTCGTTGATGCTCTACAGTATATGTACCATAAAAATGGATCTAATAGCGATAAGTCCATAATCTACTGGGAATGTGCAAAGAGAAAACAAAACTCGTGTAAAGCTAGAGTGCACACAGCATCAAAATCAGAAAAGTACGAGTTGATAAAAACTACCGACGAACATAATCATGAAGCATCTAAAAGTACTGTTGATGCTAAGAGTGCTGTTGCAAAGTTAAAAGATGATGTTGCATCGAATAATTCCACCACAAGATCATTAGTTGCAAGCTGCTTTTCGACATTGGATACCTGCTCATGGGCTGAAGTGCAAAACATCCAGCATCTAAGTACAAATGTTCGTCGATGGAGACAACAAACTATAAGTGCTCCAGCAATCCCTAGGGAAAGGATCGGTTTTTGCATTCCAACAAATTTTCAACATCTTTCATCTAGAGAAATGTTTTTGCAGTATGATTCGGGAGCTGAAGACCATAATCATATTCTGATATTTGCTACTGAAGTTGGGTTTGATCATTTAAGGAGGTATAGAAACTGGGCAGCTTATTTTGAAGTTACTTACATAGGAGTGATGAAAGGAAGAGACGGAAACCGTAGAAGAGCCAGTCCATTATTTCTAATTTCGATTTGGAACATGCACGTAAGAACTCAAATGTGTATGCCACGAACGAACAACAGTCTCGAAGGATTCCACAGTGCTTTATCAAATAATGCTGAACAACACCCTCATATTTGGAAACTTATAGATCGTCTCATGAAAGAGGAAGTTTTGTCGCAAACAAAAGTGATTCAAATGGAAAGAGGAGATGAGAGACCTATAAACACAAAATATAAGAAGATCAACAAGAGTTTAAAGCAGATAATCAACCGCTGTAATCCTGACGATAAAATCACCTTTCTTAGATCTATTGGTTATAATGTACATATTTTTTAAAGTATGCTAAAAGTGTTATAGATGTGCTTTGTAAATAAATTTTTCTTAAACTATTTTCGATAAATTTGATTTACCTATTTTTCCTCTATTTAATATGTTCTTAACAGAGTTTAAGCAAAGGCTATCCATCTTATCAAACATAAAAAGAAAGCAATGACCAATTAAAAAACAGATAGAAAACCATTCAATAATAATATATCAATGGCAATTGTCCGTTCACGGGTACATACATACTTTTATTTTCTCTTGGCGTAATGATACTAAAGGATTAATGTACAGTCGGTCCAAAATTTATCAGTGCAAGTTATGATCGTCAATTTCGAAATATTTCGTTCAAGCTGTGATATTTAGGTCTGCTGAGTGAAACAAAGCTCCTTTCCCATTACATATCGTTACTGGTCTCAAATTGTTTAAACGAAAATATACACGAATAGTTTTAGGAACATATGTACCTAGCATTTTTTTTATTATGACAATCAGGAATAAAATATTTCTTGATTAGTAATTCAAATATGAAAACCTCGTTTGGCAACTACATTTTATTCTGAAATTATGAATCATTGAGCATTTCTTTTATTAGCGCTTGAATTAGTTTTGTGTTAATATTTAATAGTTAGATCTTTGTGAGCCTGATTTTTTCCGTCATATTTTTTTTTTTTTAATAACAATGTGGCTATTATGAGCAAGAAAATACTGAATTAATCTAATTCATTCACACAAATTCATTGAAGGCTTAACTTTATACAATATTTTTATTGGTGATATTTTGATTGATTACCCAGAACTTGTATACAATACTGATTTGTCGTATGAATAGGTTCTGTGTAAGAAAGTAAAAATTACTAATTTCATTGAACAATTTAAGAAAATTGGTATATAATTAAACAGGAAAAATATCTTGATTATATTTTTTGACTATGTACTAAATAAGTTTAAAAAAAAAAAAAAAACTTGTGAATAGAACAATGTGAAAATAAAACAGAATTGTGAATGGAAGTAAAACAATGGTTATACTTATTTTCACATGATCAGCAAATACATATATATATATATATATATATATATACATGTATAATATATGTATATGCATAAATATGTATAAATATGTATAAATATATATATATGTATGTATATATATATATATATGTGTGTGTGTGTGTGTGTGTGAGGGCGCCACATTTCAGACTACTTGCCATCCTGCTATCGGCCCTTTTAGGAATATGAAAACAAATTAAATATAATATAAATATAAATAATATAAAAATAAATTAACTTGACAATATAAAGGATTAAAATCAGTTAAATTTTGAAAATGGATCTATGAAAGCCATAATATTTCATGAAACTTTTGATTATATGCTGCAGGTTCAATTAATAACAGGGTATAATTCTGTGAATTGATCTTTCTCTTTTTATAACTTCAATTAATAAACACAATATTTATTTTTCAAACTTTAGAATCGAATAATGAGTGTTTCATTGACGTTACTTCACTATTACTAAATCAACTTTTC